>NC_043700.1:103844828-104148852 GCF_006229205.1 Suricata suricatta | reverse complement strand
TATATATATATATATATATATATATATATACACACCATATCTTCTTGATCCATTCATTGATTGATGGACGTTTAGGCTCTTTCCATGTTTTGGCTATTGTTGACATCTGCACTGTCAGTTTGATGTGGGGCTCAAACTCATGAACCTTGAAATCATGACCCGAGCTGAAATCAAGAGTCAGATGCTTAACTGACTGAGCCACCCAGGAGTGTCAGAAAATGTCTATTTTAAGTGAAAAGATAGAAAAAGAGTAGAATGCAGGTGATGTGGATATTGAGAGGCAGAAGAAAAGCATAAACTTGATAGACCATAGAAGTTGAAAAAGGAAAAAAGATTTTAGCTAGTTTTTAGTTAGGGATCTCCAACATTAAATTTTGAAACATGATCATCTTTGACAGACACAGAGAGTCATATTGTTATTCTATGTAGAACTATCAATTTTAAAGTAATTAAAAAGGTAATAATTTAATTTGTATTAAAAATATGAGTTCAGCAAATTCTGAAATCTAGGCAGCAATGGAGGATTGCTGAACAAATAGAAATTAATTTTGAAAAGCACAAATAACCCAATTAAACTATGGGCAGAGGACCTGAAAGGACATTTTTCCAAAAAAAATGTCCAGATGGCCAGTAGACACATGAAAAGATACTCACCATCACTAATCATCAGGGAAATGCAAATCAAAACCAACTGACATTTGTCAGAGTGGCTAGAATAAAAAAGACAAGAAACAATAAGTGTTGGCGCGGATGTAGAGAAAAAGGAACTGGCATGCGCTCTTGGTGCGAATGTAAATTGGTGCAGCCACTGTGGAACACAGTATGGTGGTTCCTCAAAAAATTAAAAATAGGAATACCAAATTATCCAGTAAATCCCCTAATGAGTATTTACCTAAAGAAAACAAAAACACTAACTTGAAAAGGTATAAATCCCTGTTTATCACAGCATTATTTATAATAGCCAAAATATAGAAGCAACTCAAGTGCCCATCGACAGATGAATGGAGATGATGTGGTGTATATACAATGGAATATTATTAAGCCATAAAAAGGAATGAGATCTTGCCATTTGCAGCAACCTGGTTGGACCTAGAGGGTATTATGCTAAATGAAATAAATCAGAGAAAGACAAATACCATATGATTTCCCTTACATATATAATCTAAAAAACAAAACAAGACCAACAAACAAACTCTTAAATATAGAAAACTAGCAGATGGTTTCCAGAGGGGAGATGGGGGTGGGTGGGTGAAACAGATAAAGGGTATTAAGTGATACAAATTTGCATTTATCAAATAAATAAATCAGAGATGAAAGGTATGCCATAGAGAATATAGTCAGTAATATTTTTAAAAAGAAAAAAGACATATGTTAGTTGCTATGCTTTTGAAATATACAATTGAGTTGATACAAGAAATTTAAAAAATTTTATTAAAAAAGTCATTTAGCGAAATATCTTCAGTCAACCTCTGTCCTGGGGGAAAGTCATAGAGACCATGGTAGCCAGCCCTAGAGAGGAGCTTTTGAAAATTCAGAGAGGACGGAGGTCACCATGAGTGTAAATTGTGATTCTATGTGACAAGTCACTCTCTGCTGAAAGCTGTCCCCTATGGAGAGGGAAAATGACATAAATGCTGACCAAATTCAAAACGAAATCACCTGGAACATACTGTGTTTACAAATTTCCATTAAGCAGTTTTGGAAAGTCCCATCATTTACTATACATTGTATGGTTTCTCCTGGTAGTTGAAGGAGAAAGCAGAAATGAAAAAGCTGTTTTACAATCTGTGCAGTAGAATTCATTCTTTCAACCCTTATTATTGAATGCAGAACTGTATTATCCTCTATTTGAAGAACGCAACAGTATACACCATGGCAACCAGTGCTCCAGGCCCATATGCCATTTCAGCCACCCCAACAAGACTAATAATAGTAATCATTTTCATTTTTCTCATTAACTCTAAGCAGTAGTTTTAGCCATCTTTTAAGACAAAATTCCCTTTTATTGTCTTGAAGAAAAACTGTCTCAGTGAATTTCAAAATAATATGCATATCTGAAAATATAATGGCATTATTCGCTCACATTGTTATATGTTTCATTTTGTTCAACATATTAGATTCTTTCTTATTTTCTAGTTCACATATACATATTATAAAATCATTGTTCAGAAGTGACAAAAATGTTTATGTTTTCTTGACATTTGGGTGCATTAAATCTTTATGTACTTGAAGTGCTTGGACTTCTAACATCATTGTGAAAAATGGGAGCCAAGATTAAGAAATTGAACCCCCTTGGGGCACCTGGGTGGCTTAATCAGTTAAGTGTTCAACTTTGTGTCAGGTCACGGGTTCAAGCCTGGGTGGAGCTCTGTGCTGACAGCTCAGAGCCTGGGTCTGCCTCAGGTTCTGTCTCCCTCTCTCTCTGTCCTTCCCCAATTTGTGCTCTGTCTCTCTCTCAAGCATTAAATATTAAATAATAATAATAATAAAAGGAAATTGAACTCCCTCTATAAATTTATCTCCTGGGTGGCTGTCGGTTAAGCGCCAGACTCTTGATTTTGCTCAGGTCATGATCTCATGGTTTGTGAGATTGAGCCTCGTGGGGGCTCTGAGCTAATAGTATGGAGCCTGCTTGGGATATTCTCTCTCTCTCTCTCTCTTTCTCTCTCGCTCGCTCTCAAAATAAATAAAATTAAAAAAATTTACCTCCTGTGTTTCTTTTCCTCTTTCTCCATATTTTAATGGATAAAATAGAAGGCAGTAGGAGCTGAGCTCTGGAAGAAGAATAAATAGCTATCTGTCTCCTTTCCTTTCTTCCCGTTTACCTCCATGAAACAGTAGACTCTTCGGCAATTTTCAGGACTTCAGGGTCAACATCCAACAACCCAAGTATCCTATTCTAGAGTCATGGAAGTTAATGAAACAAAGTCTACTTAATAGAATTTATGTATCTTTTCAGCATTCTTGACAAAATAATAATAATGATAATTTGACATCCTATGGCCTAAAAGCAATTTTAATTTTTTTCAAATTTATTTATTTAAGTAATCTCTGCACCCAATCTGGGACTTTAACTCGCTCAGTCTCAAGATGAAGAGTTTAATGCTCTTCCAACTGAGCTAGCCAGGTGCCCCTGAAAACAATTTTAAAGTTTGAGACAATTTTTTGCCTGAACAGAGGCTCAGTCAATATGGAATCATAACCAAAGCTCTTTTGCAATGTGTTTACATCAAGTGTGTACAATTTAAATTAGTATCTTGGTTTTTCTATATATGAGGAGAAGATCAGGAAGTTTGATCAGCTTACGCAGTGGGGTCAGTCAGGATCTGAACTATGATTCAAAGTACTGATCTTTATTACTAGGCTTTTGACTTCCTGTGTGAAGAATAAAGAGGACTGGGTGTTTAGAGCCCTAGAAATTTATCCAATTCTAGTAGATTACTATTTAAAAAATTTTTGCAGCTTTTTTGAGGTATAATTGAAATAAAATTGTCGGATATTTAAAGAGCACATCACGGTGATTTGATATGTATATACATTATGGCTTCTTCCATCTAGTTAATTAACACAGCCAACACATCACATTTTTATCTTTTTTTTTTTTTTGATGAGAGCATTTTAAGTTCTCCTCTCTTAGCAAATTTCAATTATACTATACAGTGTTATCGACAATAGCCACCATGGTTTACATTAGATGTCAGACCTTATTCAATTTATAGCTGAAAGTTTGTAACCTTTTACTAACCTCTATTTTCCCCACCCCCTGGCAAACACCTTTCTACTGTTTCCGTGAGTTCGGCATTTTTTAGGATTCTGCATATAAGTGATACCATATGGTATTTTCTTTCTCTGTCTCGTTTATTTCACTTAGCATAATGCCCTCAAGGTCCATGCATGTTGTGGCAGATGTTACTACTGTTAAAGTTCAGTCTAGAGTGAGCTCACGCACCCGACTCTGGGTAGGACATTCAGATGGTGTCTGGATTTAGGGTTTGTGGTTAGGTCACCAGCGTGTGTTGTACCCATAGTACCTGATAAACTGAGCTCAGCGAACCAACTCCACTATAGCTTGATTTCTGCTCTACCCTGTCCAACATCTTATTATGAAAAAGTTCAAACATAAAGAAAGTTGAAATATTATATAGTGAATATTTATAGATCTACCATCTCAATTCTACAGTTAAAGTTTTATATGGCTTGCTTTTTGAATAATGGCGATGTTGTCATTGGAAACAGGACTGCACTCCTGTATCTGCTGACATCAAGATGGAATTCTATATATCTCTAATCTGTCTACTAAATTATCTATGGGCCGCCCTCAAAATACTCACTTTTAAAATACTTTTCTATGCCTAAGCCACTCCAACTGAGATTCAGTTCCAGGTATTAATCAAGAGTGTCTGCAAACTTGTCATGTTTGACTGTGACAGGTGAGAGGTTTGCATTACAACTTAGACTACCCCACAACACCCACCTGTGCTCCTGCGCTAGGAATGCAAACTTCAGCCCGAATCTTCTCTGCTTCTCTCTAGTCATTTTCGTAAGGGTGAAGAACATGCAGTGAGAGCAAAGAGGTTCTAGTGAGGCTCTCATAGGAGTGTGATTTTCCTATTTGGGTTGTGGTTTTAACAGAAAGAGAATTCTTCCCAAGCTTTTATTGAGGATAGACCTTATATTTAGTACAGTAAAACCTTGACTGCGAGTAACTTGTTCTGCACATGTTCCGTAAGATGAGCAAACATTTCTAATACATTTTAACTTGAGAAACGAGCAATGTATTACAATTCGAGTAGTCCGTGATGCCAAGTGTCACATAATCACAACTGAGGTTGAAATTCGCTTTGATAGATGAGTGCTTTGGATTACAAGCATGTTTCCGGAATGAATTATGCTCACAAACCAAGGTTTTATTTTATTTGTAAAGTAGTTCTACTCTGAAGATTTATGAGGACATTTGCTATTCCATATGGACTTGCTTGGTTTAATGTTGAACTAGCTTTAGAGAACACCTGTATATTGTTTTAGTAAAATAGAATTCTACCTTTAGTCTCATTATCAAGTTGTCTACTGGATATTCTGATTAGAGTCCAGAGCTCTCCCTAGAAGGCATAATTTGAGATTGAAGAGTCAGACACCCTAGGCTCTGATTAAAGGGATATACTCTGGTCCAGGTTAACAGAATCAGAGGGGTCAAGGTCCAGGTAAGTTCAGTTTAGCTCTCTAGTTATTGTTTATAATTGACTGGTGCAATACATTTAGAGAACTGTATAGCTTCTGTGTATAAAGAGCCAAATTTTTTCTAGGTGAAGAAGTTATGTCTGTATATACTGTTCAAATGTATTTTAAGATTTGAAACATACTAGAAGCTTCATCTATAAAAAATATGAACTCACAGAATTTGAAGTACTTACCCTGCTGGTTTTATATGAAGGCACATGCTTCGGTAACCCACAGGAGCATAATTTGCCAACTATAAAAACCCCAGAAAGGTAGTCAGAGGAGGGTTTTCTCATACTTACTCCAATCAGGGAACTGTTGTGAGTAGGGTAGAAGAAACACATGCATAGAAGAAATGGCTTTTGACCCTGGGGTAGAATCTTCCTGGTAACATTTAGTTCGGAAAATCTTCACCATTACTGAGATGCCGTATATTCTGTGACTGCAACAGATGTCTTTGTAGGTGACATTTTTACAGAAGACAATTAACAGAGTGCTTTTAAGGCATTTCACTGTTAAGCATTTTGAGTATTTTAGAGACATGAAATATCAAATGGGAAAAACATCTCTAGAGTAGTAACATAATGGGTAATGAAATATGTGGGGCCATTTAGCGCGAACACTGGGTGCTCGCTGACAATGAGACTGTGCAGTGTTCCACCTTTTCTGTTCAAATTTCACTTAACTTGCACATTAGATAGACCTCAACAAGTACTGCATATATCCATGTCATTTTTTTTTTTTCACGTATCAGTTACCTAATGATTTCAAGGTCTTCCATGGGTCTATAGTCCTGTCCTCCTGTCTGTTAATGCTATGCTGGCATACAGGGAAAGTATCTGCTTTTCCGATTGAACTTTCTCTGCCCCAGTGCTGTGGGCAGTGCGGGTCTATAAGCAGGTGGCAGTCAGCTTGGTGATGCTCTCTGAGCTCACCTCTCCTGGTTGTTGGGAGGCAAGAGATAACCAATAACACTTGATCCTTTGCTTCTGATACTAATCAGATTCAGTTTGAAGGCCAGCTTTCTTTCTTTAAAATTTTTAATGTTTTATTTAATTTTGAGATAGACAACATGAGCAGGGAAGGGGCAGAGAGAGAGGGAGACACAGAATCTGAAAACAGGCTCCAGGATCTGAGCAAGCTGTCATCACAGAGCCTGATGTGGGGCTCAAATCCATGAACTGTGAGATCATGACCTGAGCCAATGTTGGATGCTTAACCAACTGAGCCACCCAGGCTCCCTGAAGGCCAGCTTTCTGACAGACTGATGATAGAAGGTGCCAGGTCTTTGGGCAAGGGAATGCCTGACTAAATGTGGTAGGACATGGAAATGACCAGTTGGCTCCCAGGTCAGCAATTTCCAGACCACTGTGAAAATTATCACCCACCAACTAGATTGCATGGCCCTGTGGGAGGCCATACCAGAAAGAAACTTAATTCAGGAATTATTTTTGGTGCCTTTTTTCTGAGAGAATGATTATTACATGCAGGTCTGTTGCCCAACTTTGAGATAATAAATATTGTAACATTATTTTTCACAGACACATTATGTATGAAAATAGGGACTTTTATATACATCATTTCAGATTCCAGGAAGTGACAATACAAAGTACGCAAGAGCAAAGGATGAATAAGCAGGGGCGATGACTCAGATACCCGAGGCGACCTAGCGTGACAAAGAAGGAGTGGGTTCCAAATTAGGACGTAGGTTATACTCTTAACATTTACTCAATGTTCATTTCACTAAAGAAATCAGTGGTTTACACTGCAGAGTAATAACAGCTGTATGATGTGGCTATGTGAAAAAAGAAATCTTTTAGAAACTATTAAGGAAGCATACTTAAAACCAGTTAATTTGTTCATTAGATATTTGTTGAGTATCTGCTATGAGTCAGGCACTTTTCTGGCAACCGGGATGCAACATGAAGCAAATCAGAGAAAACCCTTTGCTCCCTCGGTTCTTAAATTTTTTGTGGGAATCAAGTGTCCTCAGTAGACCTTTGTACTTGTTATCCTGGTGACCACATCAGGAGTGTCTCCTACAGGATAATGACTAAAGTACCTTGAGTGGGGGATCCTCTTCTGATTTATGTAGACTTGTTATCCCAAGGTTTGAGATGTAGAAACAAGGATCTAGGAGGTGAGTGGAAAGAAAGATTGAGCTGAGAAGAAGTCAGCTTGCGTTTACTCTCTTAGGGTGAGGAAGGAAACTATCTGCTACAGGCCCTCAAATACAGTTATCTTCAGTCTCCAGATTGAGGGATGGGAATGGGAGAACAGTACCTGGAGATATAATGCCTAATTTGGGATGTACTTTGCATCTCTTTTTGTCGTGTCCTGCCCCAGCCGCTCCGGCCCGCGGGGCGGTGAATCCTCGCAGGTTCTTGATCCTGAGGGAAGGAGAGAAAACAGGGCAGGAAGGGGGACGCACAGAGAGTAAAGACACAACACACACTTTCGATCAAGCCTCTTCTCCTTTATTGAGAAAACACCGTATCTTATAAAGGTTTCAAGGCGGGAAAACAAGGCAGCTGACCTAGGTCGGTTGCTAGGAAACAGGGTTAAGGGATTAAGGCTGGAGTAAAAGAGGAACCAGACTAAAGTGTTTTAGCACAGCGCCTGAGGGGCTGATGCTACCCTGCCTGCAGGCGGTTGAGCTTTGTTCTTCTGGCTTCTCCTCTGACAGGGAGTGGCGCTCCCCTGCCCATTTTGCAACTCCCCTCAGGGAGTGACATATCCGGCTAGCAAATGGCCAAGTGGCTGAATCTTTGCCGCTCCCCACATCTTTTTGTTAAATAGTAACAGCTAAAATATGTACAATGCCTCATTCTCTACAGTCTTCTTTCCTCCTAACTTATCTTATTGGAAGTTAACCTATTGGGTTCATAAGAGAGGTAGTATTAGCCTAATTGTGTGCATGAAGACTGATGGCTGGACTAGTAGAAGGAGGTTAGAGCCTTTAATGTAGTAACAGTTAAAAAAATTTTTGTTAATGTTTATTTAGTTTTCAGAGAGAGAGAGAGACAGAGTGTGAGCAGGGGAGGGTAGAGAGAGAGGGAGACACAGACTCTGAGGCAGGTTCCGGGGGTTGAGCTATTAGCTCAGGGCCCGATGTGGGGCTTGAACCCATAAACCTCAAGATCATAACCTGAGCCAAAGTCAGACACTTAACCAGCTAAACAACCCAGGTGCCTCAGTGTACTGACAGTTTTAACCAAAGACCAATATTAAATGGTAAAAAAAAAAAATCTGATGGGAGAGAAAAGGAACTTGGTCTTAAAACAATAAAATGGAGGAGGAAGAGTTTCTAGTGTGCCAGGTCCCATGGGAATGATTCTGTGGACTCTGTGTATGCAAATGCTACTTTAATTTACGTGCAGCTAGATCTCCAAGTTGTTTTTCTCTTGAAGTAGATAAAGACCAACGCTAGGGCTACAGGTAACTCTAGAGATCTAGTTACCATGTTTTAAATGAGAAAATCGAGACATAAAGAGGTTGTCAGTTTCCCAACTTAAAAATTCTTACCTAATAAGATAGCAGAAACTCATAACATAAATAACCTTAATAAGACAATTTACATTATAATATTGATGAAAGTGAAGCCTGTAGTCACAGACATATGATAAAACATGTGGTCTTACTGATTCATTGATTCCTCTTAGCCATAATATTTACCTGCCAAATTTCCTTCTCTCTGTAGTGGTGTTTTATATTTATTATAGCTAGTTGAATCTGGGGATAAAAATAAGCTCTGGTGCCTCTGAAAGGCTCAGCAGCCTTGTACAGTATGTTCTCATTATACTTTCATAATGTAAGTCTCTGGATTGCCAGATGTTAAGATACCTCACAGTGGGACAAATTTTAAGTGAATAGTTTCAGAAAATATCCTGTAGCCTTGTGGTGTGGGCTTGTCAGCTCTCCAAAATGGTGGAAATTCATCAGAGATCTTGGAAAGAGTAGAGTTTAAAAAGGGATGGAGGGAGGTCAGGAGCCTGATGGTTTAATGGTAATATATATTGTGTTAATACTCTCCTTAGTTTTATACTGCAAAAGTAATAAATGCTTTTAAACCAATTAATTATAAGGAAGCACACATACACATGAATGCGTGTGCATTTTTTGACTTTGGGTAGTTCATGACTCTATCCCTCCAAGACGAAATTGAAAATTAACATTTAATTTCATAGCTCAATAGGAATTGTGGAAATTACAGTGTTTTGGCAAACCGAATTAATAATTTTCTAAAACAGCATAGGTATAGAGCCAAAACAATAGCTTTGAGGCCATAACAAGGCTGGCATAAGTGATAGGCACTGCAACAAAAGAGAAGGCACAAATTTGGTGGGGAGTTGGGGCATAGGAGGCAAAGAAGGGAATGATCCAGGGCTTATATATATAAATCTATCCTCATCCTGGGACAGAATATGCTTAGAGTACCAGCATTCTCCTGTCCCCTTCTTCTTTTTTTAATGTATATTTATTTATTTTTGAGAGAGACAGAGAGAGAGTGAGAGCAAGCCTGCACAAGTGTGAGTTGGGGAGGGACAGAGAGAGAGACATACACACACAGAGACAGAGACAGAGAGAGACAGAGAGAATCCCAAGCAGGCTTTGCACTGACAGTGCAAATGTGCACTAATAAGAGTTTGGTGTGGAGCTCAAACTCATGCACCATGAGATTATGACCCGAGCTGAAGTCGGATGCTTAACTAATTGAGCCAACCAGGTGTCCTACTCCTGTCCCCTCTTGCTGTCCCCTCCACTCCTGCCCCATCCCTCCATGTGCACATGGTTAGTGTGATTGTCTTTGTGACGTGTTCACTTGATGAGGCTACAGTCCCCAGTTGTATAATCAAACTCTAATCTAGATACTGCTATAAAAAGATGTGATTAAAGTCCATTAACTGACTTTTGAATAAAAGAGATTAATCTAAATGATCTGGGCCTAATTCAATCAGTTGAAAGGCTTTAAAGACAGAACTGAGGTTTTCTTAGTGAAGAAAATATTCTCTGTGGACAGCAGCTTCAGCCTGGACTCAAGAGTTTCAGCCTTGCCTTTTTCTTGGTGACCTGCTCTATGGAGTTCAGACTTGCTTTGCCAGCCCATGATGGTATAAGCCATTCCTTGCAATAAATCTTTTAATATGCATCTCCTACCAATTCTGTTTCTCTGGCTGTGTATCTTTTATATGCTATGCATTGTTATGGGTACTAGCAGCGTTGAGGTAAACAAGGTGAGGTTTCCAGATACATGGAGTCTGCATTCAGGTGGCAGCTGAATTCCTTAGCTCATCTACACACACAAACATGGTTCCATTTGACAGGCTGGAACATCTTATTCATTGCTAGGTAGGTTTGCATGCTGACACTTGGACCTGAATAGAATAGTGAATGGATTAATATAAACAAATATGGCTCTAACTGATTTTCTTGTAAGAGTTTTGACATAAATTCTGAGAGAGCAACATTTTTACAGATCCTCACTGACACTTGAGGAAAGGACATTTCTTCTTTCATGTTTTTACCACATGTTTCAATAAACAAGTAGACATAATATCCTTCTCTGGTAAATTCATTGCAACTAATAGCAAAAAGAAAAATTATGTGATTGTTTATAAAATTTAAACATTTACATGTAAGCTTGGTCAATAACTCATGGGAGAATGAGCTAAGAGCTACTAGGCAGTTCCTTCCACTAATGAAGTTTTGGCAATACAAGTTTTCATGAGCAGGTCTCCATTAGCTTAATAATTCTTCATGAGTGAAAAATTGGGTCAGGGAAATAATTCAGGAGACAGTTGTAGTGTTATTTTAGATAATGTTTGCTGGTAGAAATGCAAAATGGAACAGTCACTCTGGAGAACAGTTTGACAGTTTCTTAAAAAGTTGAACATACATTTATCATATCCAGCCATTTAACACATACTGTATTATTCCGTTTATATACAACTCTAGAAAATGCAAATTAATCCATAGTGACAGAAAGGAGATTGGTGAGTTCCTGGGGACAAGGATGAGAGCAGAGAGGGACAGATTACAAATGGCTGGGAGGAAGCTTTTGGAATGATGATGACGTTAATTTGTATATCAGGACCCACAAAATGAAGGTGGTTCCAGTGGCTGGGCCCAAGTCACAAATCCAAACCTAAGTCAGTCTGTCACTGTCCTCACTGTCAAGGAAACCTAACACACACCAATCATAATCCTCAGCTCAGCTCCAGTGAGTTTACCTTACTTAGAAAATAGGACCTGCTGGTCTACTAAGGAAATCCTCACCCTTTAGCTAATGATGCCTTGTTTCTCCATTCCTCTTCTGATGCTCTGCAAACCTTGCTCTTACCCAAAATCCTTTGGGAAGAGTGTGTTACTATTTATGAGGCACCGCACTCCCCAAATCCATGGAGTGTTTCCCATTGAATGAAGGGCATCATACTCATTTCTAAATCGTTTTAGTTTTGTCATTTGACAGGAAGTAATAAACATGTTTATTATTTTAACTGTGGTTGCATATATATGTGTATATATATATAATAGAACTCATAAAATTTTACTCTTTATTCACAGGTTATTGTATATCAATTCTACCTCAATAAAAGTGTATTAAAAGAGGAAAAACATATACTCACTTAAAACATGTCCAAGGGTTGTAGAAGGCAGTAGGAAAAGTTTTTTTTATTGTACCATTCATGTTACTTTCATAATATTTTATTTATTTTAATCCACATACATTTTAGGGTTCTCTCCTAGTGTGTTTGTACTCTCTGGTATGTATCTTCACTTGTTAAGATAATGATGAAATGAATTTTCCTGTAGTAAGGTGACATAAAGATTTCAACTTGCACATACATCCCTGTCCTGTGGAATTTCTGACAGACCAACTCAAGGCGCTCCTCGCCCTCAAAACTACTCATAGAAAATGTGCTCAGCAAACACAACCGGCACAACGGGCTTTTCACTTGAAACCCTTCAAAGGTAGAGGTGATGCCTTCATCAAATGTTTTGGAGTTTTCACCCATTTCTAGTTAAATACATAAAAAGACTTAGCAGAACTTCCCTGTTTGGGGAGAACGTATCCTTTTTCTTTTTACAGTCTTTGTACACAAATATTTTGTCCATATTTTTAATTTCAGGGTCAATTTTCACAAAACATTGCTGCTATTGACTATTTTGTCTAATTAGATAGCATGTGAGACATTGTACTGTATACAAGGTCATCTTTTGAGCATGTGGTCCAAAATATGATAGTCTTAATTTTTCATATTTTATTCTGAAAAGCTACTGGAATTATACAAACTCTATTAGTTGGACTAATATTTTTATACAGGGGCTGACGTATTGTGAGCATTACATAAATCTTAAGATAATCCAGTAGTAATAAATAATTGCCATTTTCCAGGTACATTTGGTTGTTTTGCCAAGGGCAAATGGACTCTTTCAAGCAGAAGTCAATTATGTCTGCCTCCTTGTAGTGCAATTTTCCCCTCACCCCCTGAGCCCTTAGGGTATAATTCAGAAGAGGTTTTGTGCCCAAAATGAGTGATGGTCTTTAGCAACTGTAATACTCAGTGCCATTTGCCAGAAGTGTCCTCTGCCTTTCATTCAATCTCAGCCACATGCATCATATGCATTTACTGGGTTTTCCCAGATGACTTTTAGGTTGAAATGTTAGTGAATGAGAAAAAAAGTGCTTAGCAAGCCCCTTGACAGTCAGTGCTAGGTGTCTTTGTTTTTTTAAATTAATTTTATTTTTTATTTTTTGAGGGGGTTCACTTTTATTTTGTAAATAGCTGCTGCATATCTGAAGCACACCACATTGATCAGCTTTTCCCAAATTGTGTGATGAGAGCACTAGAGGTTCATGAGATATTAATAGGAGGTTGCTTAAAAGAAATTACAGTGTCCTATTAAATAAATGCAGGGAGGCAACAGGGTGTCTCTTTGAGTCTTTTTTTTGTCTTTTATTTATTTTTGAGAGACAAAGCGAGACAGTGCAAGCAGGGGAGGGTAAGAGAGAGAGGGAGATACAGAATCTGAAACAGGCTCCAGGCTCTGAGCTAGCTGTCAGCACAGAGCCCAATGCAGGCCTTGAACCCACGAACCGTGAGATCATGACCTGAGCTGAATCTAGATGCTTAACAGACTGAGCCACCCAGGCACCCCAAGCAATCGACTCTTGATTTCAGCTCAGGTCAAGATCTCATGGTTCCTGAGTTTAAGCCCCGCATCGGGTTCTGTGCTGAGAGTGGAGAGACTGCTTGGGATTCTCTCTCTCCTACTCTCTCTGCTCCTCCCCTGCACATGCTCTCTCTCTCTCTCTCAAAATAAATAAATAAATAAACCAAAAACTGAAATAGTTTTGGGAAACTGTGTGTTAAATAAAGTTGAACAGATTCCTCTGCAGCAGGATATCTTGGAACCTTTCATAAGCCACTGAATTTTTAATCTCTAAGATAAGCATATAGTATACCATATTGACTAAGCATATTTGATCATACTACCTTTTTTTAATTCAAAAATCCCTAATTTTCATCTTGCAGAACATGAACACACTTAAAATTAATTTGGAAAAGTCTTTCTATATATGCTACTTTTCATATATATTTTAATTGCAAACCAAAATAGGAGAAATCAGAAAAAAGACTATAAACTTAGCAAATAAATTTATCTTCATACTTGTAGATGTATAAAGAACATACATATATTGAGTATTGCAACACATATATTATACCAATTGCTATATGTGTGCATTGTTGACTTTTTTAAATAGTAAAATGAATAACTTCCTGTCATGTGTTACATCTCTACCATTTTCCTCTGCAACATTCACTAAAGAACATCTAAAATTTTGTACAACAAAATTAGTAGGAGATTTCTAGTGAAGTGCCCCTCTTCATCACCACCTTTTCCCCATCTTCCTCAGAAGGAAGAAAAGGAAAGGAAAGAAAAGGGGTGGTTTTGTTGGTTACGGGTCCGACTTTGGCTCAGGTCATGATCTCATGGTTTGTGAGTTTCAGCCCCACATGGGGCTCTCTGCTATCAGTGAGGAGCCCACTTTGGATCTCCTTTCCACCCCCCCCAACCTCTTCCAGCTTGTTCTCTGTGTCTCTTCCTCAAAATAAGTAAATAAACTTAAAAAAAGAAAGAAATCCATTTAAAAAAAGGAAAGATAAGGATAAGAATGGTAAATATGAAGTGTTTTGCTGTCAATTTTAATTTTGTTTGGTGCCCCTAAAATTCTTTCTGGCTTTTCTTGACAAACATCATAACAAAGTTAATTTAGGAATGTGATATCTGGAGAGTCTATGAAATGACTGAAGTCTAGAGAGATAAAGGGAGTTTATTCAGTAACATATGCTAAAATTGGGGACAATTGAGAGTAGTGTGTCTTTCTTTCTTTCCTTTTTTTTTTAAATTTAAATTTCCTTCCTTTAAAATTTTTTTCCAGGTAAGCACTATGCCCAACTTGGGGCTTGAACTCACAATCCTGAGATCGAGTTGCATGCTCTACCAGCTGGGTCAGTCATATGCCCAAATTTTATGTTTCTTAATTTACTGTCCAAACTATACTGGCCAATGTGTCTATGGAGGAAGATAATCTGATAAGTGAGTTTCAAATTCTTTAGGGATGTAGAATGATATGAAAAAATCCATGAGAAGAGAAGTTGAGAAAAGCTGAATATATTAGCTAAAGATAGAGTTTTGTTTTGAGGAAGCCAGGAAACTAGATGTGTTCACACACAGCTTCTGCAAAGAAAGTGTGGGCAGTTCAGGTCAACTACCAGCACATCCACTCGAAACTCCCAGTACCTTCACATAGATCCTTGTTACAGTCTTGACTGAACAATGCTGTTAGGATGATGTCATTATCATCCTCCTCATTACCCAAACCATCAAAATGGTGAGGAAGAATGACTACCTTATTTATTTTGCATTTTGCTTTTTCTATTTTTTTTATGCAAAAGACATGGAAATAATGTCTACCAAACTTCGAGCTCATATCTGAACTGTTAAAACTTTGAGATAAATGTTGAATGTCTTTTTCCTTTTCACTATGTTTTCTTGCTCTCTTTCAGTTTTTCTTAACAATAATGTAAACTTTTATAATTGGCTGTTAAAAATACCTTTATTTTATATATGTTATATACATATATATTAAATATATATAGTTTTTTTTGAGAGAGAGAGAAAGCTCAAGCTGGGGAGGGGCTGAGAGAGATCAGAAGAGGATTCAGCTTGAACGCATGAACCATGAGATCATGACCTGAGCCAAAATTAACGGTTGGTCATTTAACTGACTGAGCCACTCAGGCATTCCAAAAATACCTTTATTATAAAGAAAAATATGAATCATGAAGCAAAACTTCCAAAGCGAAGACTGCTGTCAATGGTTGATGTATTCTTGAATTTTTTAGGAATGTGTCAGTTTAATAGATACTTAACTAAGATTTCTTCCTTCCACCCCAGATTCAAAGCATTTCAAGTGTCCGTATGTTTTTGATGAGGTAAAAGTTATTCAAATATTCTTTTACCTTTGATTCTAGTGACCATTTGTTATTTATGAATTTGATCTTGTGCTGGGTTGTGGGATACCACTGAATCAATTCTGCTTACTGTTCTGGTCATTCCTCAGTCAGTCTTGCAAGGATTCCTTTTCTCCACCTGACACTTAACACTTGAGACTTCCCAGGTTTCTGTTGTCAGGCTTCTGTCCTTTCCCTTAGCTCTCAAGGTGAATGTGAAATAAACTACCACTAAATGAGTATGTTGATTGTAACAGTGTGTTTGAATTATCTCTGTTTGTCTATCTCCTTGAAGTTCTGTCTCTAATCCTGGCCAGCCATATGCTCATGCCAAAAAGCTGGAATTCTCTCTTTTCATATTCTATCATTTATAAGTCTTAAAATTCTTGGGGCACTTGGATGGCTCAGTTGGTTGAATGTCAGACTCTTGATTTTGGCTCAGGTCATGATCTTGTGGTGCAGGAAATCGAGTCCCACTCTGGGCTCTGTGCTAATAGCACAGTGTCTATTTGGGGATTCTCTCTCTCCCTCTCTCTCTGCCCCTTCCCCACTTATGCTCTGTCTCTCTCAAAATAAATAGATAAATAAATAAATAAAACATACCATTATATAAGTCCTAAAATTCTACTACTTAAGCATCTCTTTAATCCATTCCTTGATCTCCTTATTTCAGACCTTTGTCATTTCTTACCTCGAAAATTGAAATAACCTTTATTTTCCTAATTACCAGGCTAGTCCCTTTCTGGGACACTTTGGACCTTGTCTATTTATAACCCTTCAATATCTATATAATCCAAACCCCTTGGCAGGACATAAATCCCCTTTGTGATTGGGCCCTTGTCTACCTTTTCAGCTTCATCTTCCCTCCTCTGTCTGAGGCTGACCGACTTGCTCTGGGAAATCCATCATTACCTCTCTCTCAGGCCTCTGTGGTTTTGCACAAACTCCTCCATCTGAGGCACCTCTGCCTCTTTGTCTATTGAGAGACACCAATTTATTTTTCAGGTGACACTGTTTTGTGCCATCATCTCCATGACCCCAGTCCTGCAGAATGTTTTCACAGACTTTTTAATGACATGCATAGTATTATATTTTAGTGGTTTGGGTAACCTGTGTGTTTTATTTGTGTATGGAAATCTTATCTGGCAGTTCTTTGTACCCTCGATTACAATTTCAACATAAAGGATAAAATAACTAGGAATAAGCAAAATGGTAAGTGCATGATTATTTATGAATAAGTTTATATATATTCTCAAGGTCTCATAGAAGACATGAACAAATGGAAAGGCATATCTTGTTTTCACAGAGGAAAATTCAGCATGTAATACATTTTTACTAAGTTTATCTAAATATTTAATATACCTCCAAAAATAATATCACTGATGTTTTTCTTCATTTTTTTTGGAGCTATGCAAGTTGATTCTAACTTTCAAATGAAAAAGAACAAAGAAAAAAAATGACCAAAAATTGATGGAAAAGGAGAATAATGTGTGAGGGGAAGAGGACTAGCTTGGGTGTTTCAAATATTTTAAAATATTAGATATTTAAAATATTAAATATTTAAAAACATTATAGGGGTGCCTGGGTGGCTCAGTTGGTTAAGTGTTTGACTTCAGCTGAGGTCATGATCTCAGGGTTCGTGGATTCGAGCCCTGCATTGGGCTCTGTGCTGACAGCTCAGAGCCTGGAACCTGCTTCAGATTCTGTGTCTCCCTCTCTCTCTGCCTCTTCCCCACTCACACTCTGCCTCTCTCTCTCTCTAAAAAATAAATAAACATTAAAAAATAAAAAACATTACACCACTATAAAACATAGAACATAGTATTGGAATAGAAAAAGATACAAATTGATGGATGGGAATAGAAGGCCAAGAAATAGATTGGGGTACATAGAAGATTGAGTATATGATTAAGGAGGCATCTTAATTCTGTAGGGACCACTAATTGCTATAGGGATTATGATCAATTTTGAAAAATAATTTTTATGTGACACCACAGTAAATAGTTTTGAATTAAAGATTTAAATGTGAAAAATTAAAGCATAAAAGAAATATTTCAATAGGCCATAGGAAAATCTTTTTATAAAATTAGAATAGGGAAAGACTCTCTTAACTATATTATATAAAAACAATAAGACATAAGAAAGAAAACTGATCAATTCAACTACATATAAAGAATTTTTGCATGCAAAGATTATCATAAATAAATTCAAGAAATAATCTCCAAATTAGGGGAAAGTGTTTGTAATTCATATCACAGACATAAGGCTAATCTACCTAATATATAAAGGGCTCTTACATGGCAATAAGCAAAAGACTAATGAACAAATAAAAATAGGGAAAATAAATGAGGAGATAGTTAACAGAAAACAAAGTATGAATGTTCCTCAATGTAAGAAACAAAGCATGACTTTACTCACAAGAGCAATACACACCGAAACACGTTGAGATAACATTTATTATCTTTTACACTAGCAAATATGAAAGCATTCTGGTGATCATTTGTGTCAGAAGATGTGGGAAAGCAATCTTTTCTCAGAGATTGTTGATAGGAGTGTAAATGGATACAACTTTAAGGAGGGAAATTTGGCAACACGTATCAAAATTACAAATCCAACCATTTGATCCCACTACTCTGTATGTAAGGATTTAACTGACAGATATATTTGGGACTGTGTTAAGGCATTTCCTATTTAAAATATAAACAAATTTTTAAAATAAAAATTAAATAAACATTTGTTTAAAAAAGAAGCCCTCGTTGCACACCATCTTTTGGTTCAGGTGTTCCCTACATTTTGTTCCAAACATTTAGGACTTTCTCATAAATCCACTGTGATTTTGACAAATACATTTCTCTAGAAACTACATACTTCAAAAATTGCTAACAATCAGGAGAAAGTTTAGTAGGAAAATGTTTACTGTTTTTATCTTCTATTTTGAAACTGAAATGCTAGCATAGCATCTTATTTAGCCTGAGAAAGTAAAGGGTCTTAAAAAGTTACTGATACAATATACATTGGTTATATACCATCCACTGCTTTTCCAAGACAAATCATGTCTTTTAGGGTGGATGCTTTGGTCAAATGTTGTTCACTTATTTTAACTGATACAAAGATTTAAAATGATCTGTGACATATGGAATTACCTGACTCGATGGTTTTGTGGAGCTTTCGTATCTATATTTGACCTTCATCTATACCTCTAGGGAGCAGAGTAAGCTTTAAGCTTTTCCGAATAGAGATCTCACACATATGGCTACGTGCTCTGCTGTCCTGAGAAGCAGGTGGCTAAGTCTGACCCTGGCCACAGAGTCCCCAAAGATTTACTTTTACCTGCCAACCACACAGGGAAACTGTATAATCAATAGTTTCATTATAGGATACCCAGAGTACCATGTGCCAAAGCAGGTCAAAATGTCTTTTTTTTCATGTGCTTCACTGATAGTGTTTTATTCTCCCCATCTCAGAAGAAAATCATTCCCCAGAGAAAGTACTCTGAAAGACTTCGATGTGAGGAAATATTATGTAGAATCACACTGCATTTAATTAATGACATGGGTTGCCAGAGAACATGCATACTGAATTTATTGATGGTGAAGAAGTTTGTACCTTGAAGTACAGCAATAAGATTTTAAAACAGAAGGAAAAAGTAAAAAATGAGTAAATAAGACAATGTTACACCAGCACAGGCAGGGCTAAGATGAAAACCGGTACTGGAGTGGACTGCAAACTAAATATGAGACAATCCTGGCATATGGTTGTGATGTGGCATCAAAAAAATCAAAACGCAGCATTCAGGAATTGCAAAGTGCCGCTTCTGAACCCCGGGTAAATCCAGGCTAGTGCCTCAGGTCTTCCCGTTCACCTCCTCCGTAATCTTCCAGTTTCAGGGACAGCATACGTTTTCATCTGTGGAGCCGCCGTTATGTGTGGTTTTAATTTTGCACCCACCCCATTCACATATTAAGGTTTTGCATTTTTATCCCCTTTGAATGGAATTCTCTTGTTTTCTGTTTTGAACTCAACTTTTATAGGCAATAAACACAGGTTGTGGTTTCAGGATTTCTCAATTGCACAGGACTCTCAACACTGCATAAAGCTTTGTGTGCTACGCTTTATTGCCTTTTAAAGGCAGTTGAGCGGAGTTCATTGTACATAAGTCTCGTATATGGAGTTAGAGAAAAGCCTCACATGATTACCATCTGTTTATTTCTGCGAGACTAGCCTTAGAATTTAGTTTTGATATGCCAATGGAAATGTTATTTTAGTTTTAGTCAGGATTGGAGTTTTTAGACAGGAAATTTAATTCTCATACCAGAAAGAATGTTTGTGACCTCTGATTATAGGCCACTTTTAGGTTACAACTTGGAAAATCACTTACGAAAAGAAAGAAAGAAAGAAAGAAAAGAAAATAGAATAGATGGCATAAGAATTTCATGTTAAGTCCTTCTTGTTACAGAGTTTGGGTCCCTGAAATAGGCCTTTGTTATTGAGGGTTTGAATGCGGAATGAATGTATCCAAATACTATTTGGAGGACATAGGGAGAAAGTTATTGAATCACATGGTCATTTTCCATTTTGTGTCATTAACGGAATGATTTTATTATCTAAAATTTCAGACACTCCATTACCTAAAGTGAGCACAATTCTTGCTGGCTGGCGGCAGAGTTGGCTCTGTGATTCTGTATTGCACGTCTGAGCGGTGAATAGGGGCAATCCCGCCCAGCTGCCCCCCAGACTCAGCCTGTTCATTAGGGAGAAGGGCTCAGTGACCAGAGCTAACAAAGACAGGCTGGGGAATAAGCAGCAACCTCGCAGCTGCTGATCTTCAGCTGTCCCACTTAAGGGGCCTCGGAGAAAGAATTCAATTTGTCTTAAACAGCATGTTTTAAATGACAATACAGCACACCTGCTCATAGAAATCTACATGGAGGGCTGTCAGGCACCGGTTCCTCCAGCATGCCTGAACCAAAGATTTTAAATAGAAATATGCAGAGATGCACTTAAAGGAGAACACTGGTCTGCTTAGCGGAGTTTTTGCTTGTTTGTTCGTTTTCTTGGCGCTGCTACTGGAATTAGAGCAAGAGCAAGTGAGATCGATGTGTTGTCGAGTGGATTCCTCAAAATGATGGCAAATCCATGCTAGTCTTTGGTTTACATGTGTTCTGAACACTACAGTGTTCAAACAGTCTGGAACTATTTTAAATGTACTTTAGTTATTTTTATTTTTATTTTTTATAAATAAACTTTATACCCAATGTAGGGCTTAAACTCATGGCCTTGAGATCAAGAGTCACATGCTCTATAGATTGAGCTGGGCAGGAGCCCCAGTTATTTTTTCAAATGTTTATTTATTTATTTACTTTTATTGTTTAAAAATTTTTTTATATCTATTTATTTTTGAGGGACAGAGCGCAAGCAGGGGAGGGGCAGAGAGAGAAGAAGACACAGAATCCGAAACAAGCTCCAGGCTCTGAGCAAGCATTCCACACCGCACCCCTAATTTTGAGAGAGGAGAGGAGATGAGAGGGGAGGGGAGGCGAGGGGAAGGGAGAGATCTGAAGCAGATCCGAGAGAGAAAATGGAGGATCTGAAGTAGGCTCTGTGCTGACAGCAGAGAGCCTGATGAGCAGCTTGAACTCAAGAATCATGAGATCTTGACCTGAGCGGAAGTTGGACGTTTTAACTGACGGAGCCACCCAGGTGCCCCAATTGCAGGGTTATTTTTAAATTTTATGTGTTCGGTGTATGTTTCTTTATTCCCCAGATTTTTTTTTGGTTGACGTACCTCCAAATTTAAAGCAAAGGGCCCAATTGTTAATCTGGAAAAGGTACAATAAATACAAAATAGAGTATGCAAAATGTTTGCAAACACCGGGAAATTTAGAGGTAGTTCACCTGAAAACATGTCTGGAGACTGAAAGCATAGAGGTAGAAAAACATATTGAGAATGCTGTGTGTAAATATGACTAACATACTCTTCTGTTTCCCAGTACCCTGTGGTTCTAGAAAGTGTAGCTGCATGAGAGGATGCCTGGACCTCTCCTGAGGATAAAATGTGTTTTTAGAAATGGATTTGGAGTTTTTAGCGTTTGGTTCTTGTATTTCCCTTGTAAAGTAATCCACATTAACTCACTCTGATGAATCATTTTTGGAAATGCTTAATTGCATATTGAAAAAATGTTTTTACCTTTATAAAGTAGGTATATGTTTCTAATTCTCATCTTATCTTTATAAAGGAACCCAAAGATTTGTGAGATTCCATGTTTTCTGACGCTTCGTGGTTAGGAGAGATCACACGCACCCCATCCATATACTGTACGCACACACACACACACACACACACACACACACAATGGGGCAGCACTTTGGATTGGGAATTAGGAGACAAATACATAATAATTCACACATGGTAGAGGGCAAAAGGAGTAATGTGGAAATTCTACTGGGACTACTTTTATCTTTCACTTTTATTTTGCCTGTTTTATCATTTTGGAAGAATTGCTGTGTGTGTTTTTGACTGAAGCAATTCTTGATAGCAGGGAGATTATGTGCTTTTTGTGATGATAAGTGCTTTGAGAGAAGTATTTGGTGTAATGTCAGTCAATTCGATCACTGATATAGTGATCATTTAAAAATTGTTCCCTCTATCACAAAAGGAATGCATGATTTCTCATAGATAATTTCAAACATAAAGATAAGCCCCAGTGGGGAATCAAAGCACCCCTACTTCCACCAAATTGCTAAATTGGGTCTGTTTTCATCTTCTAATGCAAATATATTTACAAAAACTCATCTGTTTACTCATTTGTTCATTCAACAAATAGATGCTGAGCATAGACTAGGTGCCTGATGTTGTGCTCGATGCTATGACCACTTCAGTGAATACGACAGACAGGGTCTCTGCACTCCTGGCACTAGCCAGGAGCGACAGACAGTCACTAGATATGTAAGCGAAGAAACAAATGGGAACATCAGTGGTTGTGATAAATGCTTTGAGGGAGCATTTATCACCGGTGAGATGGAGACTAAGTGTAGGGGTCCTTTTTAGACATGGTAGACAAGAACCAACTCTAGGAAGAGATTTGTAAGTCCAAATGTGAAGGATGGGAAGGAACAGTAAGAGTCAGAGAGAGAATATTTCAAGTAGTGAGGACACTCAGTGAATACACAATTTTTATCTTGCCCTTTTCCACTAAATATAAATGTCCACAATTTTTTGTAGACAACTCTTACGGTGATATTTTGTAATTCAGAATTTTTTGAACTCTTGAAACATATTATGGTAAGGTACCCATATTTAGTAGCATTTTCAGCAGTGTCTGGACAGCACCCTGTATTCAATCATATGAATATTTCTGAAGTGAAGCATAAGAATAATCACACTTTATGAGATAAATAAAGCCTCTGAATAGTCTCACTTCCAATTAGGTTTTGGTGTCAAATGAGTTCTAGTGAGATTGGGTTTTTCTGCCAAATAATTTATATATAAACTTCATTTTTTGCACTTTCTAGGTTTCAAGATCACGGGTAAGAGGATTGTGGAACAATATTCCATGACACAAAACATCATAGGGGCATCTGGGTGGCTCAGTTGATGAAGTGCCAGATTTCAGCTCAGGTCATGATCTCACAGTTCATGGGTTTGAGCCCCGCGTCCGGCTCTGTACTGACAGCTCAGAGGCTGGAGCCTGCTTCATACTCTATGTCTCCCTTTCTCTCCACCCCTCCCCCGCTCATGCTCTGTCTCTCAAAAATGATTAAACCTTAAAAGAATTAAAAAGAAAAAATAATTCATGTTTTTGTATGTTTAGACTGTCTCCACTTATTGTTCTTTTAGCCTGCTGGGATGAACCTTCTTCAACCCATGTATTTGTGCACATTACTAATGTTTTTCTTAGGAAGCACTGATCTGTTATATAAGGGATGGGCAAAAACATTTTTATGCAGATTTTTATATAATTTGATATTTTAAAATATCTTATCAAAATTGGAGACCTCTCAAAAGGCCTTCCTAATTATAAGCTTAGCTGAGAGTAATTCTTTTCATAACATCATATTTATATTAAATTTAAAGGCAATGACAACAGCAAAAGGCATATCTTTGCTTCCGGTTGGTTTTCACCTTAATACCTTTTCACTCCTCCACTTGCAACAGAAACTACATATATGGAGTGACTGGATTATTAACCACTAAAATGTAGCCACTCAAGGGAGGGGGAGAATGTACTTGGTTTATTTTCTATATCCAAACAGAATGATTCAGGATCTGTGCTTATAGAAAAAGCATCCTTCATTTAATTATAGAAGCACGGTCATGTGTGCAGATTTCCGGGCTGTCATTGTCTTCTCTGAGCTTTTATAGAACTGATCATGCATCTGACCTTCTTGATTAAGATCAGCCTGGGGATAACTCCAGAATTTAGTCTTCAAATCTTATTCTGCTCAGAACGTGACAGATCATTCCCTTCAAAGCAGTAACTCAATCAGTTCCTCACATCACCTCTGGCCTAGTCATGTGTGATACCAAGGCCACACTTCTGCTATGCACCCTCGTAATGAACCATACGCTCTCTTCAATAGTACCTGGGTTTTTCAAATGTTATGCCAGTTCTGATGAAAACTTTAGGATCAAAATGTCAAATTGTTGCTGTTTGTTGCAAACACAATTTTATCATCTCTGTTAATTGTTATTTTAAAGAGTATACAGTTTGTTTGAAAAGCATGTAAACTTTAGCAACTACAATATGAAATTCAAGAATTCTGCCATTATTTACACATATATATTTCAAGAGCCAGATGAAATTCTTCTTTACTTACACTGTACAATCCACCTTTATATGGGCCTATTGTACGCATACAGGATGTGTTCGAGACCCAGGCGCATTATTAACTCACTCTTCCTTTGGATCTCACAGGCTTCTCTAGCATAGATGTCTGTCACTGAGATCTGAATATTTTAAAAATTGGAATGTCAACATTATTCTTCTTGGAATAAATGAAGGGACTGTGGGTGTGAGTTGTGGCTGGTTGCTAAGAATATCTAATCAGGTTGCATTGCTATAGCAACAGTGTTGCTAAGACTTTAAAGTTCCCCTGCAATCAGTTGGAATTCATAAGTGAAAGACATTGTTTATCTCAGTGGTTTTTTAAAGTGATCCTGGCTGGCATAAGGCAGGAATCCCATAGTTTGCAAAGTAATGATACCCCCAGTGAACTGCATTCTATTTTATGATTAGTTCAGAATACATAATCTACAGTTCCAGGGTGATAATCTAACAGCCTGTTTTTAAAAGTGTTTCTGTTTCATGGACTCTATCTAATTCAAGGGCATTAGTCCCTGACTCTTCCACGGGTCCACAAAGTAGCCAGACCATCAATGATCACACATTGATTAGTTGCGAGGAAAAGTATCATTTCACATTTCTGTCATACATCAGAACATTGATAAAGCCAAAAAAATTCTATTAGTGTTTATATTTCTTTTTTCCAAAATGAAAATAACATTTTTTGAATTGTAGTTTACATACTTCTTATCTAAAATGCAGACAGTTTAGAAAGCATAAAGCAGATAGTTAAAATCTAGAGGTAACTACTTTTAGTATCTTGTAGTAAAAATCATGTATATCCATATTTGCTAAATAAATAGATATAAAGCCTGTATGTGTTTCCTGGGCAGTGTGTTATTTCAAAGGTAATTTTACACTGGATTTTTAAACTGCTTTAAAATTGTCTTCATGTTTGCTTTATTATAGTTTTGAACACTTCTTTTCCTTCATATGTACACTCAAAACCCTGCAGTTGGTTGGGGTTAGTCTCAGAGTTGAAAGCCTCTGTGTTCATTAAATACCTGCTCTGTCCTATTCTAAGAGGTATTCAAAATATTTAGTTAAGGATTTTGTTAACCACCATCTTAATGGAACATAAAGCCATCACTTTTTTCTTGTTTTAGTCACTAAACTTTTAAATGAAGGAAAGACATTGTATGACTGTTTCATTTCAACTTTGTAATGTAGCATTCGATTCGATTTAAAGAATTAAAATAACTACATATTTTTAATGTTTATTTATTTTTGAGAGACAAAGAGAGAGAGAGAGTACAAACAGTGGAGGGGCAGAGAGAGAGGGAGACACAGAATCGGAAGCAGGTTCCAGGCTCTGAGCTGCCAGCACAGAGCCCGATGTAGGGCTCAAACCCACGAACTGTGAGATCATGACCTGAGCCAATGTCGGATGACCGACCGACTGAGCTACCCAGGCACCCCTAAAACAACTCCATGTTTTTTTCTAAAACAGGTTGAGCACTGAAGACTGAAAAGCTAGTTTTAGGGTGACAGAATGTGTGGTTGAAATGAGGCACGACTGGAAGTAGTATTCCTGCTGTTTGTCATCTCACAGAGACCCAGAAATGAAAATAAAACAGAAAGTCTTTGAGGAGTCCGTGGGATGGCTGGCTAACCATTAAGGACTGAGCTGCTTGTGGACCTAAGAGATAATAATAATAACTAACAATTTTTAAGAAATAAGTATGTGCTGGGTACTATTATAAAGATTTCATTATTAACTTATGTAGGCTTTAGGATGCCTCTGAGGGTTTATTTTATATGCCAGCCCTGTAGGATTTCTGTTATTCCCATTCTATAGAGAAGACACTGAGTCAGAGTAAGGTTAAACAGCTTCCCAAGGTTACATGGCTACTAAATATCAGAGCCAGAATTTAAAACCTAGAGTTCACTTGCAGAGCCCTCTTTTAAAACCACAGTACTTTGCTTTGAGAAATACCGTGTCTCTGTTTAAGCTAAGCTTTTCTACTGGGGATTCACAGCCCATGATTTCATCTACAGTTTTGCTGGTTGAGAAACGTGCTTTTGGTTCTGTTGGTTTATCCAGGGGTTGGACTATCTTTAGTGGTTTGCTCACAATAAGTCAATGCACAGGGTATGGATTCTAAATCATTTAAACCATTTACAAGGGAAGATACAACAGATACACAGACTAGTCATCTCCACAGAGTACATTTCATTTTCTTTTTATAAATCTACTCACAGAAGCAAGTTATAAATCAGAAAGTTCTGATGAAAATGGAATTAGAATAAGTATTTCTCAAAAGAAGTTTTCATTTTCTTTTTTTAAAATTTTAAAATAATTTTTTAATGTTTTATTTATTTCTGAGGGGGAGTAGGGGCAGAGAGAGGGAACGAGAATCCCAAGCAGGCTCCACACTTACAGCAGAGAGCCAGATGCACGTGTGCAAACTCTACCAGCTGCGAGGTCATGACCGAGCTGGGAAGTCATCACCTGAGCCAAAGTTGGACACTTAACCGACTGAGCCACCTAGGTGCCTGGAGAAATTTTCGTTTTCATTGTATCTGATTTTCTGTAATTCTAGGAATATATTATGTCAAGATAATAAAAAGAGGTCATCTGAGATCGAAGCACCTTCTCTTCACAGCATTACTGATGAAACTACCCAGTTGGTATTAATTGGTTGTTCTTCATGCATTTAGCTCACCTTATGTTTTGGTAAATGACAATTTATTCATTTGCTGACTGACTTGAAGAGGTTAAGGCAATATTGCAAAGTGGTTTAGGGCCATGACTTCCGCAGGACTGACTGGGTTCAATCCTGACTTTGTCCCTTGATAGCTATGTGCCTTTGAAGAAGCTACTTTTCCAAGCCTCAATTATCTCATCCTTATAAATGGGAATAATAGGGGCACCTGGGCAGCTCAGTGGGTTAAGCATCTGACTCTCAGTTTTGTCTCAGGTCATAATCCCAGTGTCCTGAGATTCAGTCCCACATCTCTCTCCCTCAGCCCCTCTCCCCTGTTCATGTACTCTCTCTGTCTAAAAAATAGATAAATAGATAGATAGATAGATAGATAGATAGATAGATAGATGGAAATAATAACTATTGTTATAGATTGAATGTGTTCCCCTCTCATCCAAATCCGTATGTTGAAAACCCATTGGTATTAGGAAGTGAGGCCTTTGGGAGGTGACTGGATCATGAGGGTAGACCCCTCATGGATAGGGTCCCTATCAAAAGAGACCCCTCAGAGCTCCCCTGTCTCTTCTGCTATGTGGGGGTACAATGAGAAGTCAGCAGTTTGCAGCCTGGAGGAGGCCACACTGGCCATCACCACTCTGGCAGTCTGACCTTGGACTTCCAGACTCCATAACTGTGAGAAATAAATTTCTGTTGCTTATAATCCACAAGTCTGTGGCATTTTATTATAGCAACCTGAAGGGACTGAGACATCCTTGTAAAATTCCTGTACAGAATAAATGAGAAAATGTGTGTAAAGTGCATAGCTATGTCAGTCGTCTAGGATTCGGAAGCCAATTTTCTGTTCATATTGATCAGACTGGGGAGATATCATTTCTATAAGTGGGGCTCATAGAACATTCTGCCTATTGTTTATGGAGTAGGTTTAAAGAAATTGTTAGAAATAGCTCTGGCACCTAATAACTGTGTCACTTTTGGCAAATCCCTAACCTCTTTTAAGCCTTAATTTCCCCCTATATTTGAGAGTTATAATAATACCTAATTTTCAAGGTTGTGATAAAGTTTAAAGATAGGATGAAAAGAGACTTAGCTCAGAGCCCTAAATAAATGCTAATGACTACGTTTTACTAATGTGACTATTTGAAATTTTAAAAGGTCTTACTTTCTTGATCATATGCCCAAACTTTGAGAACATCTAACCTGTAGCTCTCTATGTTCTGTTGACTGCCTTTTTAGTTGTTGAACTAAATGTTATGAATTAATGTGTTCATAAAGTTGTTCACAGTAGCAGTATTATTAGGATTTTTTTCCCTTTTCTACCAGCAGTTTCATTGCTCTTAGTTCTACTTCATGAATAATGAAAAATATGTGGATTGTTGGATCACATTGAGTCAAGTTCCCTTTTCTGTGCAAACTACGTGGTCTAATGATAATTGTTAGGTAGGGTGTCATTTCACAAAAGGAATTCAGAAATACCTTGAAAACTTGCCAGATTTTGAATTCCCAGTTGTGTATATTTTCTTTTGTTCATCATGTTTTTTTGTTTTTTTTACTTTCATGAATTTTGCTTGTTTATTTTGTAGAGGATTGAATACAATTCAGCATAAATTCAAAAAGTCTTCCTCAAGGTTGGAAGATTAGCATCTTGTACATTTGGGGAGATGAGCAAATAAGGAGATGATGGTATGGTCTTTAAAAGTCAGTGTTAGCAAAACACAAACTTTCTTATGGGAAAAAAAGATATAGAAGCATTCAAGAGAATTATAAGAGAAAGTTCTTTTTAGATAGCTTTGGCTTTTTTGTTCTTAATTATTTTAACATTTTTATTCATTTTTGAGAGACAGAGAGAGAGAGAGTATGAGCAGAGAGGGGCAGAGAGTGAAGAAGACAGAGAATCTGAAGAAGGTTCCAGGCTCTGAGCTGTCAGTACCCAGTCCGATGTGGGGCTCAAACCCATGAACTGTGAGATCATGACCTGAAGTTAGATGCCTAACTGACTAAGCCATCCAGGTTCCCCTCATATAGCCTTATTTTATTCCAAATTTCCTTGTAGGTGATAGGTTTCCTATCATTGAGGGAAATTAGGGAGAGGTCAAGAAGTCTTAGAGATATAGGAACTTCCTCTGATGTGTGGCCCACAGAATCTTTTATGGACATTTTAGTGACTGGGAAGCACAAACTCTTATAGGTTCGTCACTCAATGAGTTCTGCTCAGCAACTCATAGCTCATGTGCCAAGTGGTGATGCAAGACAGTTTTGATGAAATGGTAAAATTGTCACTGTTTTTGTTTTGGAAAATAGCCCTTTTCATTTTCAGAGTTCCTACTATCTCTTCCTGCTCTGGCATGCTCTTCCCCATTGTCTCGCCGTCTTCACTGGGCTGCCATGTTGCCCCTGCAGAAGACTAAAAGTCTACCGAAGGCATTAGCTGATATGATACCTCCACTTACCTCTTGTGGCAAGAGCTGTGACACATCTCCCCCACTGTAGGATTTTTGCTTTTTACAAGCGCTGCTTTCAAAACCCAAAGGAATGGAAAAATTATAGAGAAGGAAAATGGATCCAGGGTAACAGTGAAGAAAGGATTTTGTTTTTTTAGCGACTACCTACAACATTCTGTCAGAGAGACTTGTCATGGAGAGATTGTGGGAAGGTAGCAAGGATTGTAAGGTTCAAAGGGCCTACTTTTGCTACTATTGTCCCCTGTCCTGCTGAATTTACGGCTCAGCAGGATTGTCTCTAATTGCCAACCTCACATCAGCTTGGAGGGCTTGGGGACCACATCTCTATACCCCCAGCTTGGTTCCTTTCTCTAGCAGGTAAAGGAGAATTACTGTTACCACTTTCTACTGTTCCCTTCACTTTTTTTCTAGGCAAGTATACCCTTAGAAATGTGGCACCCAACTTCAGAAATTTTTGTGGGTACCTACAGCAAATAAACAGCCCTTACTTTTTTTAAAGAGTTTATTTTTATGTAATCTCTACACCCAGCATGGGGTTTAAACTCACAACCCTGTGATTGAGAGTCACATGCTCTACCCACTGAGCCAGCCAGGTGTCCTAACAGCTCTTAATCTTTAATTTAAAAGTGTCTCAAAGGCTTTGTGGCTAATTTTTTTTACTTCATTCTATGCTGAAGGATTGTCTTTTGCAAAAGTGTATATTCCTATTTTGTTTAGCTAAATATTAAACTTATTTCATATTCCTTGAGTACATTATATAGGTTAAATTTTTCTAAGTACCCATTTCACTTTTGGGAAATGTCCTGGGTGTGTGAAAACTCTGATTTGGGCAGTCTTCTGTTTTTTGAACAGCATTGTGGTTGACAATAAGGACTCTGAAGAAAATAAAAATAGAAAAAGCAAAGGGTGAAGCCCAGTGTGCAGTATATATGAGCATAAAAGTGTTTTTGTTTTTTTGGTTTTTATTTAAATTCCAGTTATTTAACATACAGTGTAATAATAGTTTCAGGTGTACAATGTAGTGATTCACCAATTCCATACATCACCCTGTGCTCATCATGACAAATCTGCTCCTTAATCCCGTCCACCTATTTCACCCATTCCCCTCCCCGCCCCCGCCCTGTAACCACCAGTTTGTTCTCTACAGTTATGAGTCTGTTTCTTGGTTTGCCTTGCTCTCTTTTTTCCCCCTTTGCTCTTTTCTTTTGCTTATTAAATTCTACATATGAGGGAAATCATATGGTATTTGTCTCTCTTTGATTTATTTCGCTTAGCATAATACTCTCTAGCTCCATCCATGTCATTGCAAATGGTAGTATTTCATTATTTTTTATAACTAAATACTATGCCATTGTGTGTGTGTGTGTGTGTGTGTATACACTAAATCTCCTTTATTCATACATGAATCGATGGACACTTGGGATGTTTCAAAATTTTGGCTATTGTAAACGTTGGGGTACAAGTGCCCCTTTGAATCAGTAGTTTTGTATCTTTTGAGTAAATACCTAGTTGTAAGCATAGTAGTTTTTGATTTTTTTTTCCTTTCAAGAGAAAGCTCGGCAAGACTGAAGTCTCTACTTTGGCCTATCATAGAAGAAAAAAGCTAAAACGAACATTGCAGAAATGAGAACTATAATACATTTTCTGAAGACTCTAGAATTTAGTTAGTTGACTCTTATGAAGTATGCTACAACTGTAAATCTTTTAGGAACCCATATTACTTGGGTTCCATCCAAACCTTGGCTTTACATCTCTCATTAACATGAATATTTTCAGATGAACCTTTAATGCTCCAGTTGTTTCAAGTGTACTTGAAAATGGATTAGAAAGCCTTGGCTGGTGAAGGGTGAATTTTAGCCACGGCATGCAATTTGTATGAAAGCTCCTATTAACTAGACACACCGAGCCAAAGGTATATGATGCAATGAGATCCGTACTGATTGTTCTGAAAAGCTTTTTCTCTCTACCTTTATTTCAGTGTCAAATGACCCATGCGGCCTGATCCTCAGATGTTGAAAACATTCATTTTCCAAATAATTGGATGTGGTGGGTGTAAAAGCAGAGGGCTGCTGAGATACTCTTTCTTTTGTAGACTTAATGGGATAAAAAGAAGAAAAGTTCAAAGTAATATGTGTGAAAACAATGGGAATTTATCACCCATCTTGATGATATTTCCCTTGAAAATAACAAGATGAAATGTTTAGTGCATTAGACTTTTAAAGAGTGCTTTCTTTGTCAGTCAGTCTCACGTCTGCCTGTTCAGACTGATGAGACCAGTATTCTGTAGCTGGAGGCAACTGGCTGAAATTAATGATATAAAACACAGGCAACTTGACAGCCGGTCATTTTACAAAGCTAGTGGTTGTGACTTGGAGAAAATGTGAAATTACGTCTGTCTTGGAGGAAGGGCCGTACTTTGAGGGATTTGAGTCATTGACCATCAATCAAAACACCAGCTTAAAATTAAAATGCATGGTTTTAACTTTGTGGCAAAATCTCTAAGGAACTGTTGTGTTAAGAGTCAATGTCTTAGGAGTTGCTCGTATTCTCCTAGGAGAAAGAAAAGTCTATGTGAATGGAAGATAAATTAAATCATTCCTTACCATTTGACAGCTTCCCAGTTAAGAAATTTAGTTTCGGCATAGGGTCTAAAGGATGTTTTCTTTATGTGGTAAGTGAGATGATTTTTTTTTCAGAGCCATAGCCAGGGGCAACCAAAGTGAAACTCTATGGAATATACCAATTCTAGCATTGACATGGTTTCTGTTCCCAACATCCTACAGAATCACAGGAGCCTGAGGCCCGGGGTTTGTTTCTGCAGATTGTCTCTGGCCTGTTTCAGCCGCCAACAGGCAACTGCTTTCGTCCTTTTCTTCCTGAACGGCTGATTTTTGGCTGGCACCTCTCTTTTCATCTTCCCCGCTTCCTTGGGATGTGAATGAGCAGAGGTGGGTTGCTGATTCTTGTAAGGATATCAATTTCTTTCATTAATTCTATAATTCTCTGTGATTATTATTCCTTTCATTTAAGTTGACACATAAATCCAAGGTGAAGCCAAATCTGCTAAACTATTGGACTTCTTCCCAAATTAACTAGTTTAGGGGAACAATGTCACCTTCTTATTCTTGACTGTTTATGATAGGATTTCAAAACTTTTAATTTAAATTAGCAATTAAAGATGTGTGCATATACTTACATTTAAAGATATACATACTTATAGATTCTATATAAAAAAACTAGTTAATGTCTGCCAGTAGTTTTGGGGGGAGTTTTTTTTTTGTTTTTTTTTTTTTTTAAATTTTAAACTATCCCTGTCAAAAATATTTTGTACTGAGGCACCAGGGTGGCTCAGTAGGTTAACCGTCCAACTTCATGATCTCACGGTTCATGAATTTGAGCCCCATATCAGGCTCTCTACTATTAACCTGGAACCCACTTCAGATCCTGTCTCCCTCTCTCTGCCCCTCCCGTGCGCATTCTCTCTCGCTCTCTCTCAAAAATAAACATTCTTAGAAAAGTGTTTTGTATTTCTCATTAATATCTAGTTAAAAGTTCTCATCAGTTCTGTCACTACACATACAGTGTGAAATAGATACACAGAGAACATGTTACTTTAACTACACTTGTAAATAAAGTTGTGAACACACTTTTCTGTATGAGAAATCTGCCCTACATTTATAAAAGTTCTTTCAAGCAAAATACTTTAATTTAAATGTTTTGATTTGTTCCTGGATAGCCTTTAAATTTATGGACAGAAAGAAATCAGGTGAAACAAAACACACACAAAATATTCCAGAAAAAATTGTATGTGTTTTTAATGATTGAATAAACACAGCTATTTTTATTCTTGTTAGTATTTAAATTTTTTGAAAGAATGGACTCAGTGTTAAAAAAATCAAGAGGTATGTATTTATGAACACAGATTTATAATAATTTTAAGCCTAAATACTGTTGTACATGAGAAAATTATAATGGCATTCAACCAAATTCAGTACTTCTGAGAATGTCGTTTTGGACCTATTATTACATTTTAAGGAGAAAGCTCCCATTTTTCTGTTTTTTACTAGAGTTATTTCACTAGGCTAAAATCTGAATGAAATAGCCAAGCTATTTTTTATGATCATAAAAATCCAGAAAAATAATGCACATATTCCTAAATATAACTGCATGTATTTAAGTTGTGGATTTCATTTCTAAACTAAGTGTACATGAAGGAAGCATTTCCTATCATCTAATAAGTGTATTGCAACTACATAGATAATGGAGCAAACTTCAAAGATTGGTTGTTGTTTATTGCATTAAAGATTTATTGGCTTGCAGTGCATGAGTGGCTCAGTCAGTTAAATGGCCGATTTCAGCTCAGATCAGGAACTCACAGTTTGTAAGTGAGCCCCGCGTTGGGCTCTGCTGACAGCTCAGAGCCAGGAGCCTGCTACAGACTCTGTGTCTCCCTCTCTCTCTCTGTTCCTCCTCTGTTTGCACTCTGTTTCTCTTTCAAAAATAAAGATTAAAAAAAAAGTCTTGCTGTGATTCAGAAGAGCTGTGTAACTGGCTATTCAGTCATTAGATTGATACCGGCTGTGCAAAATTTTTTCTATTTTAAGTATTTATCAGCTAAAATATTTATATGCAAGACATATCCCATTTTCACTGTCTTGGATTTTTTATTTTTGCTTATATTTTTTGACCCCCTGAGCCAAAGAAATCCTTCTCTTTTGTTTATGAAATAGTTTTAATGATAAAGTATTTCTGGTCTGTATTCTACCAAAAGACAGATTCTTAATGAATTTATTTGAAAAATGGAGAGAAGAGTGTATCAGTTCATTTAGAGGATATGAGTATAAATTCAGGGCATTGCTTTGGGTTAGAGAAATAGAATAAATGATTTTTTTTCTTTCTTTTAACTGTTTTCAGCAGATACTCATTTATTATAAGGCAGGAGGTATAGCATTAATTAATAAATAATAATGGCATGAAACATGTCCTTTGGAATGCAGTTCATGGCTTCTTGCCCAGGACAGAACAGCTGTTTCTGCTGAATTATTGGAATGTGAGAAGCAATGATGTAAAAGTCTTCAAAGCACAGCAAGTAAAGGGATTTTTTTTCTCTTAAATCCCAATGAATAGATGCTTTTATACACAAAGAGAGAATTCAGAGGGCCCTGTACTTTTTGAGCACAACACTTCTTCCCTTTACACATTCCCATTATTCCGCTAGATTCTGAGTATGAGATGTTTCAGGGGTTTCTGGTACATAGACTATTCTGTTCTCCCATGAACCACTCAGAAGCAGATCCCCTTGGAGTCTTTCTAGGGTGAACACCTGTAAACCCTCTGCACGGAGAGGGTGGAGAGCAGCCAAGAGAAGGGAAGCTTGGGCGTGACAGTAGTGTGACCCGTAAGGGCCCTGGAGCTGAAGGACCTTAGAGTAGATCCCTGCTCTGGCTCTTCTTAGCTCTAGGCACTTGGTCAAGTTACTTAACATTTTTATGCTTCAATTTAAAAAAAAATGATCAATCTTAGAGGGTCCTTAGTGAGTATTAACAGAAAAAAATAATGTAAAGCAAAAAGTTGGGCTTTTTTTTTCATTTTATTTTTCATTTTATTCCAAAGCATTTTTCAATAGATTTATTGTATAGTAGGCAACATTTATGGTATTGAAAAACCTGTTTAAAAATAAACTGGAATGAAAATCAAGGAGATTCTGGTCAGACCCTACTAAATATTTTCTGTACGATTTAGAAAAGTCATTTAACTTCTCTAAATCTCAGTTGATGTATCTGAAAAATGAAGGCAATAATGGCTTATATTGATTCTATGCTTATTACATGCTAGGTACTTTGCATGTCTTAGTTGATTTCATCCTCCTGGCAACCTTAAGTGATAGGATCTATTAACAATGTTAGACAGAGGAACGGACAAGACTGAAATCTGATTCCATTCATTTAAAGAGTACCTACTGGACACCTACCATGTGCCAGACCCTTTGTCTTGAAGCTGGAGATGTAGCCACGAGAAACGAAGACAAAAAGGGCAACAGCAGGAGCTCTTGTAGGCCTCTGTTCTAACAGGGGAAGTGAATGAACAAATGTTTTAAAAAGAAAATATAGCATACATTAGAGTGATAGTGCAAAGAAGAAAAAAAAGAAGGAGAAAGCATGAAATGTGGCATGATTTGTAATTTTAGGTGCAGTCACCAGGGATGATCTCATGGCAAAAGTTAGCATTTTGAGGGTAAAAGCCTGAAAGGATTAGAAGAATTCTAGAGAGAGGAAAGAAGGAAGTGTTTGAATTTTTAAATGCTTCCCTATGCTGCTAGTTTAAACCTACCCACCTCTTTGAGCTCTTGAGATCAAATGAAATAATATGAATAACCTTTGTAAACAATAAAGCACTAGGTAAGAAATAATAATTATTATTCAAAGGAGGAAGAGACCGTTGTGATACAATTTAGAATCAGACAGAGGTCTATTAGCTTTTCTTGACTCTTTTGATCCTTAAAACTACATTTTCTAATACAGAAGACAATGTGAATTCACCTCTTAAGGCAAATCTTCATAGGGAAAATACATCACACCTCTATCTACCAGATGTAGATGCATCACTGAATTTCAATAGCTCTTTGGCAAGTTTCTTAATTTCTTAAATGAAGGCAGTGTGGGCTATCAGAAATTTCTTTCTCCTCTTGTGATATGAAGTTCAAATAATGCAGCTCTTTCCAAGTTTTTTTCATAGTCCAGTAATCATTAGTCACCCATATGATTCAGCCACACCTGACTCAAAGCTAGCACTGAAAACACTCGCAATTTTTGTAACAGCTTCGTGATTCTCTAATGACCCAGATGAGACCAAGTTAGCCAAAATGACTGACCATTTATTCCAGTGATTAAATCCAATATGTCCTCTCATTTTTCATTGTTGTTTCCTTTAAGGTAATGTGGCTTTAAGTAAGAATTCTTCCAATGTATTTGCTGAAGTTTAAGAGTCTGTAATATAAAAAAAGATGTATTTAGGGGAAATCTCCTACAACTAAAAGAGGGTTTTCTTTTCAGGCTGAAAAACTGTCAGGTCATATAACTCAGAAACTTTAAGCCTTTTATTAATTCTGACAGTAGTGAATAATACACTCAGTGAAGCAACTATTGATACCTTAGGTGATGCTTCATGTTTAATTCCTGTTATTTTTAAAAATAAACTTTAAATTTATAACATTCACATCAGTTTTGTGGTAAAACAGCTTCCCAAATGTATGGGGGGAAATGATTTAGAGAGCCGCTGGTGATTGACCCTGAGTTGAGAAAGCATATTCATAGTAGAATCAAGGCGGGGGTCGGGGGGGAAGTCCAAAGTGGGTTCCTGAGGAGCAGAGAGCTAAGTTCTTTGGACATTTTTTACTTACATCTACTGAATTGGACCCCATTTTATCTCTCTTATATGATTTTTTAAATGCCAAACAACATTATCTTGGAAAATCACTTTGCCATCTTTATAAGCAGATGACTTTTTGAAATACATACATGTATCTGTACTTCATTGGCTGAAATGTTTTATGTCTTTGTGGTAACCTCTCTTCCCTATGTGATGACTTGTTAAATCTGTGTTACACACAAGTATGTATTAGGTGATCTGAATCACGGCTTTTGAGGAGCTTAGAATCTAAAGGGAAAGAAAAACCACTTAGATAAGACTGTTTTAAGAAGTAACTAGGCTTTAAAATATTAACACAACATGAGGCTTCCTATTTTGAAGTCAACAGCCCTTGGACTGTTGACTTTTCTTTTTCTAAATCATTGGAACTTCTAAATGTGTCTCCTGTTTAGGTAATTTTATATCAATAGATAAAAACTTTGGGTTTCTTTGCTGGTCACAGATCTGGCCAGTTTGCTTCTACAAAGAATTGTGTGTGCACATGTACATGTTTGTGTGTATTTTTCCCCCCATGGGAAGGGAAAGTAGGGTAGACGATCAATCCGTGTGTACAGTGTTGCAGATCATATGTATGTGATAATACACAAAAGTCTATACATCATTATTTTACAGCAAATTCAGCATCATTGTTCCCATCATTTATGAAGTGTACGTTTTACCAGATTGCAAACAGGCTTAAGAGGGAAAGCGTTATTGCTGTTAAATTCTATTCTAGTTCCTTCTCCTTAAATTGCATATCTCTCATCTGTATTGTATTTGATATTCAGCTCTAAGATAATGGCATTGTCTAGCTGGAAGGGACTCTGGCACCAACCTTTCACCCTTCACAGTGGCATAGAGTGGTTCAGAGAGGTGCCGAGTACTTGGTGGGCCTGGAGCCCTGGTCACATCCGACAGGCTCTAGACCATTGCCAGAGAGCAGGCACTGACTGTATGTGGAGTTTTAGGGTGTTTTGCATCCTTAGAGCTAAACATGATAAAAATTTTAAAAACCAAGAATATAATTGCCACTGCTTCTGTCAGTGACACGAATTCAGGGAGTTAAGGGAGCGGCTCTGGTGTCATAAGAACCATGGCTTATTTTAAGCAGAAACTTCATATCACCTTTCATTGACTGGATGATGCAATAATAAGTCCTGAAAAATTAGCCAAATTTGCCTTGTTCTGCTTTTTCCGTCCTGATGGAAGCAGAGCTGCTGAGTTTCAAGAGGTTCGCATGATCGGGACAGTGAAGTGACAGCTGGAGAGAAGATTTCTCCTCCTGTTAAATTCTTACAGAAGTAATACACGTTAAGATGGATTTTAAAAAATACGTACACAGTTCTAGGAGTGTCTAATATCCAAAACTAGTTTGGAGCATGGGTGGGAAAGGAAAACAGGAGTGCATCAGTCCCTAAATGAGGGCCAAAAAACAGAGTGAATTCAGATCACAGAAAGCACTTTTAAAATGCTGCAAAAATTTTCCTTGCTCTACAAAAACAAACAAGTGAACACACACACACACACACAAATTCAAGACACTCTAGGGGACACTCCTAACTGTCCCTGCCAGGAGTTGTGTAGCTATAGCAATAGTCACATGGCCTGTGGCCAGTGTGGCCGTGTGAAGTACTCCCGGACAAACCCAGTTCTCCTGGGTCTTTGTAAGGAATGTAGAGCTTTTATCTCGAAGACTCCACGGACATTGTGCAAATTTAAACACACCTCCACTTCCCAGCCTTACAACGAGTGTACAATGAATACAGTGCACAATGATCAGTTGAGGTTAGCTGATAGTACAATTTAGGTTATTGGTGCTAAATATTTGGTAGTTGCAAAATTTCAGGCCCTGTGGTAGTAGTAAAACATATGAAGAATGTGTTACTAAGCATACTAAAAATTAATCTTTTCCAGCACATATTTTCTTTTAGGTTTTAAACTAAACGAAATCTTTCTTTAAAAAAAAAGACTTGTTTTTTTTAAAAATCATTTTAGGTTCACATCAAAATTAAGAGTAAGAGAGATTTGCTATATACCCCTTTTCTTTACATTTACAGTTAATTGAATTACATTGTTAGAAACTGTATTTCATGTTAGTTTTGTACCTCTTGGTTTCTGTACCATACAATTGATACTCTTGGAATGTTCTCTCATTAATTATCCAGAAACTAAAATTCTGAGTCATTACCTTTTTTCCCCAAATTCTTACATTTGTAATCCTTGTACAAAGTGCCCCTCATTATTCCTTTCTGTTCTCATTATTTTCTTTTGCTCTTCTCCACCTTCTTCCCTATTTTATCCTAAAAATAACAAGGATCAATCCTTAGATGCCACTCTATTAACATTGCATTTAAAAAAAATTTAATGTTTTTAAATTTATTTTTGAGGGAGAGAGAGACAGAGAGAGACAGAGACAGAGACAGCATAAGCAGGGGAGGGTCAGAGAGAGAAGGAGACACAGAATCCAAAGACAGGCTCCAGGTTCTGAGCTAGCTGTCAGCACAGAGCCTGACGTGGGGCTCGAACTCATGAACCGTGAGATCATGACCTGAGCCGAAGTTGGACACAACCAACTGAGCTACCCAGGCACCCCATAACATTGCATTAAAAGAAAAAAACCCTAGCATATATAAAGGGACTGCCTGCATGAACATCCCCATCCCTGACCCTTCACATGGTGTAAGAGTTGAGGCAGCACGGCGGTATATATGTGGGTGTGGGGAGTCTCGCTGGCTATTTTTATATACTTTACTACATTCTTGCCATCCCCTTCTCACATTTTTATTTCCTGATAGGACCATTTCCAGTTGTATTCTTCACTTTGTCCAAACAAATGTAGATTTCTCTCTCTCTCTTTCTCTCTCTCTCTCTCTCTGTTTCTTTATGGGTAATCTCCAAACTCCTGGTATATAATGTTTCTTCTATTCAAAACATTGCTAGAAATTAATCTTTGTGATATTTTCTAAAGCTTCTCTTGGATCATACCTACATTTCTTCAAAATGAATAAAGCTATCTCCTTATGCAGTTGTAATTAACTTTGTATGTTTTTTCTTGGGTTCTTGTGAATGGTTAATGAGTACCTCTTTCTTTTTCTTTGTGAAATGTATAAAAGCACATTGCTAAGTGTTGGGGGAAGGGAATTATTTTGTGGAAAGCAAGTTTTTGTGGGATGTGGCTGTATGAGCAGTGTAACTAATAGTTAAGTAATTTGAAAAGTGAGAAATTATACATTGGTAAACTTATATAGACTATTCCATCTTTATGTGCATTCATTTCCTACCTTATAAGGAGACCAGAGACATAAAGTAAAATTATAAATTAAAATAGGAACAGACAGGGTAAATTAATGAATGAAACTCGATGGGCATAAGAAAAATTGCTTGGTTTCTTGGTCATTTTGTACTTTGACATTGATAGACACAGAATATGAGATAAGTTTCTTAAGGAAAAACAACACCCACAAACACAGTGCTGTGATATATGGCTACTGACATTTGGGACCTGAGACGTGGAAAGCAAAACTCTCTCTAAAGGGAACTGCTTCAATTTAGCTCTACTTATTGTTTTCATGTAGAGATGTGAGCCCCATGTTGCCAGAACTGAGTTTTCAAAAGAAATAAGAAATCAGTTTTGATACTAAAACTACTAAAGTTTATTTATTTATTTATTTTGAGTGAGAGAGAGAAAGTGAACAGGGGAGGGAGAGAGAGAGAGAGAATTCCAAGCAAGTTCTGCACTGTCAGCACAGTCCAATGCAGGGCTTGAACTCACTAACTGTGAGATCATGTCCACAAGCCATGAGATCATGACCAGAGATGAAATTAAGAGTCAGACTCTTAGCTGACTAAGTCACCCAGGTGCTCCCAAGCCTCCTGAAATTTTAAAGTGAGTTTTAACATAAACAATAAAACTGTGTGGGCCAAACTAAACACAGTGAGACTACACAGTGAAGCCATCTCCAGCCCAAGGACAGCTGTGATCTATGTCCTAAAGACTAGACAATCTCTAAGATTTCTTCTTGTGCCAGTGGGCTCTATTCTAAGTTCTTTGGGGGCAGGAAGTATTTGTTTGTACCTCTTTAACTGCTGCTGTGGATTAACAACAGGTAATCAGAAATATTTTTATCAAAACTTTCATTGGATTGAATTTTTATACAGAAATTTGACTGACTGAGGTATTTTCAATGGACAGACAGCATTGAAATGGCTGAGAGCAGCCATTCATAGGAAAGAGCCCAAATGCGAAGGTGTGAAACCTAGTCAAATCTGGTTTAAAAAGGTCTAATAGAGTGCAAAGAAAAATGACAAAAATGACTGGTGAGGGTGGGATCATGTCGGGAAGTGCAGAATCAAGGAGCAGGAAGTTATTCACGGTGGTGGACTGTGCTGACTGGCTTTTTGGAGGAATGAAATAAAATGACTAGTCCAGGAAAGAAGAGGTTGATTTGGCTGAGAGGAGGTTATTGGAAACCTTGGAAAGGGTGCCCCTTTGCAGTAGTTGGGATGGAAGCCAGATTAGAGAAGGTTAATGGAGTTAGAGGTGAGAAACTGGAAGCTCCAGAGGTATACCACTTTTCCAAGAGCTTGGATACAAAGAGAAAAGGGGCCGGCATGAGAGTGGAGGAATCCATTGGTTTCAGAGAAGACTGTGCGTTGAAAATGGGGAGCATCTGTGTTTGTCTGAAGCTGGATGGTGATACACTCTCTTCATTGTCGTTGGTATCTTGGAGAGTAAGTGACTTCTTTTGACTTGCATGTCTGGTGACAAATGTGAAGTCCTCTGGATGGTATGAATAGTTGAAATAATAGTGCTTGGTAACTTCTGGGTGGAAATATGAATAGAATTTTGAACCATTATTTCATTATAGTCAGCATATATTCAGAATCTCGATACCTTCACTAACTTACAGGTTGCAGGAAATAATAGTACCCCTCCTATGTGTGAAAGTCTCTCTAGCATGTAATAATGTCTCCAAACTCATGGTCTTCGTTCCTTAAAGGTGGGTTGTACTTCATATAATACCGCTGTGGAGCCAACCTCAGCCAAGTATTTATGCTGACCATACGGAAACTGATCTCTGCCTGTTTACAGGAAGTCCTCTACTAAACTCTGTCCCCTTTCTGGGGCTACCATTACCTGAGCTGAACCACATGTTCATATCCCCAGAACTCTAGCATTATATCAGGTTGCCAAGAGCTAAGGGAGAGCTCATGTCCCCAGGTGTCTTACAGCCATTTTCTTTTATCTCTTTGGAATGGTATGTTACACTACTATTTTCAAGAATTTAAAAATTTCTGTTAACCTGTTGTTTCATCAAAATTAAACATAAATCTTCTATTGGGAGGTATACAGGAGAAAAGTATAAATAGGAGGCTTTCTTTTTGTTGAAATTTCCTAAAAAACAGAAATATAGCTCATATACAGTAGGGAGACTAGTGGATTTATTTAAAATGGTAGCTGTGGGTGAAATGATTGATTTCTTTGTTTACAATACACTGCCATGTTGTCATGTGATGTGGTGGCATGGTTTTGTTGATGTTATAAATAACAAAATTGTGATGGTATAAAATGTGCATTCCTCTAGCTTGTCCATTTATTTATTTCAAATTTCAAATGTATTTCTTCTGCTCTGGTAAAGCTATGAAAATAGGTGACTGACATTGAGCCATCCTAAAAACACTTACTTGGGTCCTTCTGTGGATTAGCCCTAGTGATGATGGTAAACAGTTTGCACATGTCTACTTGTGTTTAGCTGGGGACATGGCCAATTAAGTGATTGCAGTGCAGTGACATGTCCTCAGCCGGGGAGTACAGGTACAGTGAGAGCACAGAGTGAACAAACAACTGATCTAACAGGACAGAGCTCTTTTAGGAAATCACCCAAAGGAGGCAAAAGGAAGCCAAACAAAGGTATAGTTGTGAACAGAGGGAAAGGCTGGTGATACTGTCCGAGAGGTAAGTCAGGGCATAGCAAGCCAGAAAAATGGAGAGAACATCTGTGAACTCTCTTTCATCAGATATGTTAATCACCTGTTAATGTGCAGGGCACTGGATTAGGCACTGGGAGTTATAAAATGCAAATGTCTTCATGGCGATTATTATGTAGGCAGGAAGAAAGTTGACATTAATACATTAGCAAATAATTGCAGGACAGTGCATAAGAACTAGAATAGAGACATGTACAAAGGGTGCGATAGAACGGAGGAGAAATAATTATGTTTGGAGTCCTGAAGGAAGGCTAGAGATTTTTTTACAGCAATCCAAAGGTAAGGGTACCTTTTGTCAGTTTTTTTATTTTGTGCCTTAATTCAGAATTTAACCTTGTGCTGCCAAGATGATGTTTGCTTTGCAGCCCATTTCAGAATAAGAAATCTAGACTAGATGAGGAGGATGCTTATGGAGTGTACCTACGTCCTATTCAGGGCAAAGGAAAACATGTGCTGTTTCCACGATGGAGAAGAACAATTTGCTAACTCAAAGGTTGCAGGAGACACGTCAAAGTTCATCTACTTCCATCATAAATTCCTTTATATGAACCAAATATGCATAGTCTCCTCAGATAATGGATTGAAGTGGTCAGTAAACGCAAGTCCTGGTTATTAATATACATTAAAGTCTAGGAATGACATGTTGCTATGTGTTCTGTTAGAGCGACTCAGTTTCTGCTAGCTTGATCATATCTGATGTCAACACAGTTGAGTGAATTTAGATTAAAATAAAACCTGGATTCAGAATAATTGGAAAAACTCCAGGCAATTTTTACACATAAATAAGAGTAGATTATATATTACTTGTCATTTTTCCTAGAAAAATAATATTTTAAGAAAGCAGAATTACTCTAAAGCAAAGGGTTTTATGATACATGGGAATTTGGGTATTTTTAAAAAGATACTGCAAATGAACATGGCAGAAGTTTCTCTAAAATAAAGTGGACACGTGGAACTTACAAGAACCATAGTGATCGGTTGGTTTGAAGCCCAATGAGTTGGAGTGATCTGCTCAGAATGACACACCCACAAGTAAAGCCTGACCTGTCCATCGCTCCTCATTCTTGCCTGTGGTTTTCTTTGTGCCTCCATGCCTCAGGGTGGTAAGCTTATCTTAAAAAGAAAACTATATATATATAATTTATATATAATTTATTTATTTATTTTGAGTGAGCGAGAGAACATGCAACAGTGTGAGCAGAGGAGAAGTAGAGAGAGAGAAAGAGAGAGAGAGAATCCCAAGCAGGCTCTGTGCTGTCAGCATGGAGCCTGACAGGGGCTGGAACTCATAAACCATGAGATCATGACTTGAGCCCAAATCAAGAGTTGGTTGCTTAACTGACTGAGCCGCCCAGGGGCCCTGACAAACTTATCTTGACAGCTCAAATACTTTTTTTCAAAATTCCCTGATAAATTAAGGAGGTTGAGTTATGGGAACACCTGTTGGCATATTCTTAAGTTATAAGAGAAATAATACAGCATGAATACCTTATTGTTTGATTAATATTCACACAATTTTACAAGATTTTCTCATTGTTCTATTTGGAATTGTAATGTAAAATCTGGTTTACCTTTTGGTTTATCTGCTATGGAGTTATGCTTTTTTAATGAAAATAAATACTGATATTTATTATCTAGGATAAAATACATATTAAAAAAATAATATCTAGGGGTACTTGGGTGGCTCAGCTGGTTGAGTGTTGATTTTGGCTCAGGTATGTACTTTCTCTCTAAAATAAAAAAAATCTAGTGTGCTATGTGAATTATAACTACCAAAAGGCAACAGAACGATGGTATATATATATTTGGGTAATTTTGAAAAAGAAGGATGTGTTTCATCTGCAGAACTAAAATTTAGAAGAGAGTACTTTCTTCATATTACAGTAAAAAATAAATCAACTTATTAGAGGAGGGATCAGCCATTCAGGTCATGGAAAGTCTTATATTTGACTCACTCGATAGTTTTCTAAACAAAGCGGTCCTCTCTAGCCTGGCTGACCTGTTGAGAAGAGACGGGGACCTGAAGCAAGGATCTATGCAGTTCTCCATAGTTCAGTCCCTTCTTCTGAGACGTCAAGTAATGGGACGAAGTTTGAGGTCACTTGATTTAATATCTTTACAGTTGACTTGGAAAAAAGAATCTAGAATATATGTCAGATTTGTATTACTGTTTAAATTAGGTGAAACCCCAAAGGATAGAAATAAAGATTCAAATAGTTTTGCAAACAGAATACAAGTTATATACAGAGAAATATGATGCCCTTTATAATGCAAATACAGGATTGGACTCCGGCTAAGAAATAAAAGACCAGGAAAGAAATCTGGAAAAGAGCTGAATATGAGTCAGCAATATTGTTGCCGTTGTTTAAAAATGTCTGCACCACACTGACTGTATTTTTTTACTAATTCCATGTTTGTGAATTGCCAAGGTGATTTAAGAACTAAAAAGGTAAAAATCAAGAGTGGTTAAAATGTAATCCAAGGCGCCTGGGTGGCTCAGTAAGTTAAGCATCTGACTTGGGCTCAGGTCGTGATCTCACAATTCGTGAGTTCCAGACCCACATCCGGTGAGCTCAAGCCCTGCTTCCACTAAGCACAGCCTTTGGTGAGCCCTCTTCTCTGTCTCTCTCTCTGTCTCTGTCTCTCTCTGCCCCTTGTGGGATTCTCTCTCTCTCTCTCTCTCTCTCTCTCTCTCTGCCCTTGCTCACTTGCATCCTCTCTCTCAAAGAAGAAAAAAAAATAAACAAAACTTAAAAAATTGTAATCCAAATGATAGAAAGAAAAAGTAGGTCACCTATGAATACAGGTTTAAGAAATTAGGATGGCTCTAGCCAGAAAACTAAAAAAAAAAAAAAAAAAAAGTTAAAAGTAATCATGTAGATGCTTATAGTACGTATAATACAGGAAGAGATGTTTTTGTGCTTGTTTTTGGGTGTGGGGGCGTTTGATCCTGTCCTTTTTATACTGAGATAAATGGAAACATGGGTTCAATGAAAGCAAAAAGATATTTTTGATGACTATGTGAGTAATAAATATTAGAAAGACAAAGAAAATAGTGAAATTACCATCCTGGAAAGCTTGACTAAGATAATGAATGGTTGTTTTCCCTTAAGATTTGAGATATTTACTTACTTGACAAATACTTAGCAGATGACTTGAATTGTCTTATCTGCCAATTCTGTGACTGTAATTTGAGGTTTGCCAAAGCGTCTTTGAAATAAAGTGCAAATTTTAATTAAAATAAGCAAAAAAGAGTTAGGCAACATTATTAACGTTGAGACTTCTGTAGACATACATTAGAAAAAATTTAATTTTATAATATATTTTTTAGTTCAATAATCTCTTCATTTCATCTTGTTCGAAGATATTTGTCTTTCTCTGAACCATCCATTCATCTTGCCTTGAATTTATTTATTTAAGGGGAGAGAATGCCCTGGGGACTGTTGCAGAATAATGGGCAGATGGGCTGATTTCTTGCTTATTAGTAAGCTGGAATGGTTTGACTACTAACTTCTTCCTAAGGGATAGGAGACCCTTAGAAAGAGGTTTGCTCAATCATGGAAATATAATTAAAAATAAAGATATTATTTTGTATCTCCCATCCCCCACCTTGTTTCTCTTTCTTTGGTATTCTGGTTTGACTTGATGACTTGGTGATATCCCTGATGAAACCTTAAGGAGACCAGTGGTTTGTTCTTTTGTTCTTTTGTTATCAGAGTTGGACAGATGTCACTGCAGGATTCAGAAGGAGGTAGCTGGGAGAAGCTTCTCATTAAAGAAGATTGGGAAATCCCCTCTGAACACCCTCCTCCCAATATTTAGTACAAGGGGGACTCGTGATGAATAAAACAGGGAAATTTTTAATATCAAATGCAAGGGTGTGCAAAAACTGCTGTCAACCTACGTGTGCTTTCTTCTTAATTTTTTTCTTTACTAAAACAAAGCATTTGCATTTACTGAAGTTAGACACTGCATGTTTTGAGGTAGTCACAATTGAATGTAATTACTGATCAAGTTGTGGTTGAACTCTTTGTGAGCCCGATAGAGTGCTTGAGAAATAAAAAACTTTGTGACACCAAAGCATCTCAGACATCTGTAGCAGGAATGTTAGTAGTATCACACATAAATCAAAGCATAGTTTTGACTCTAATTCATAGTTCTATTTACTGTACTGCTCTTTGACTACATACATTATTTGAAAAATATATGTAACTTAAATCATGTGTCTGCAGTTCTTTGAAAGAAAAGCAATGAATGTTTTGAATTCATCTCTCTCTCTCTCTCTTCTATTTTTCCAATTGGTTTCTACATATGGAAAACCTATTGTTCTACAGATTTGTCCCAGACCTTGGCACAAATGGTGTGGAGACTCAAGAGCATGGGTTAAATGTGAAGAATGTGGAAAGTAGAAATGGAAACTAGAGAGTCTGCATTGCAGGCTCTCTGTGCACCCCACAAACTGGGGTTTGCCTGGGTTCATAACCTCTCTGAGCTCCAGGTCTCCTCCCATATGAAACAGGAGAACCTCTTCTTAGAGGGTTATAGTGTACATTAAGGACAATAGTCTAGGTAGAGTCTCCTTTGCATGTTAAGTGCTACAGTACCAGTTCAGTTTCTCACTGGGGAACTGTACTCCATTTTCTCAGTGAGCATAAAAAGGATTCCAGAGCAATATGATATCAATCCTTCTGGCCTCTGAGTCTTTTTCTCTACTTCCACCTTCATTTTAGCAATGAGTCAGATTGTAACAAAACTAAGAGGTATCATCTAAGATAGTTTCTTGTATTTTCCACTGTGAAAGACCTAAGAATCAGCTTAGATAGAAGGACAGTTCTCTTTTATAATTAAATAAATCTCATTTGTATTATATTATCCAAAGAGATGGCCACCCTGTAGTGTCCTCTTTCTGATAGGATGGTGTTCCTAGGCTGAATTAGAATACTCACTCAAATACTTGGAGATATATCCTTTCTGAAAAATCTTTTGGAAGCCAGGTGAAATATTCTTCTCTGATCCATGAAAGTGATGAGTTTCTCCAGAAGAATCAAATTTTGGAAAGATTTTTAGAAGAGGATCCAGTTGACATTCACTATACTACAAAACAGTGTCCAGTGTCAGGGAAAGCATATGAATACACACTTGTGGAATCACAAATACTATATTTGCCCACTTGGGCCATTTAAATTAGATTATACTTTCCTGTGTTTGGAAAATCACTTATCATGTGGAATTAAGAAACATGATAGAGACCCAAGGAACAACATGTGGTCACCAGTATACCACCAATGTGCCAAGATGATATCACCATCTTATATTACATAAGGTAAGGATGGCTGATAATATATCAGAATTATAGGTTCATAGAAAAACATTTGGAAATCATACCTGTAGTTTAACTTTCTAGAAATAAAGGCACAGAGATTCAGGTGATTCACCCACAGTTATAATTGTGATTCATCCAGGCATGGGATTCTTGTGTCCTGACTACTCATTCTATAGAACAGACCAAAAACTCATGGTCTTTAATAACATGATACGAGAAACAGTTCTTTTTAGGGAATTAAATCTAAGAATCATAGAGAAATACTTTAAAGAGCAAATCAAAACTTCTCCATGTCAAATGCTAACTTTGTGTTTTTATCATATGCTTTTAATACATTTATAGAGAAGAGAGATTTCTTTCTCTAATAATATTAACTGACTATTTGAAAAAAGAAACTTGTGGATTTGATATTATGTTTGGTTAGATGAGCGTTTTCATCTTTACTACTGCCTGCATCCAACATTATCAAGAAGCTCTTCCAGGTATGTGATTCTTTATGATAAAAAGAAAATTAAATGGATATTTTCCATTGGTTCTAGGAGTATAGGTTCTGTGACAGATAGTAGTGCAGAGACAATTAACTACCCATTTCTTACTAGCACTTGACCCCTGTATTGACAACCTCTAGCAGTCACCTGCCTTGATTCTCTCTCCCACATTGTTTTCTTTCTACACTTTGGATGCCTGACTTTTCTGAGTCACAGAAGAAGCAATCTTAATGATCCTGAAGAGTTTGTCTTGGCTTGCTGGCCGAACCTCCACTGCTGGCCAAATCTTCAGACCTAGTAGGTAGACCAGGGGGACCATCTCTTTTCTTGCTTGTTCTGTTTTTCTGTGAGTGTGCTTCCATGCCAAATTAGCTGGCAGAATGCAATGAGTAATATGCTGGGAGTCACCAAAAAAGTCCAAGAGGAAGAGGCTCTCTCTCTCTCTCTCTTTTAACATTTATTTTTGAGAGAGAGAGCACACATGCAAGAGAGAGAGAGAGAGAGAGAGAGAGAGAGAACACAAGTTGGGGAGGCACAGAGTCTGAAGTAGGCTCCAGGCTCTGAGCTGTCATCACAGAGACCAGAGATGGGGCTTGAACTCATGAACCATGCACCAAAGTTGGAAGTTTAACAGACTGAGCCATACAAGTGCATCAAAGCTCTAAGTCTTCGGTTTGGGGTTGACTGGTAGAACAGGAAAACCTTGAAGATGGGATAAATCTGAAGATGAAAATTATACCAAGAGTGGGAATCAAGATCAATTTAAATTATGTCACAAATATTCCTTAGGTGGGCCAAGAAGAGGAATCTCTGCTGTTTGTATTTTTGTTTAACGTATTAACCAGGTGGAGTTTTCCAATTAAACTAATAATAAGTGAGTAGTCTTGATTTACTTGCGATCTATTCAATTGATCAAGAAATATACACTGCCTGCTGTGTGACAAGTACTACCAGAAATATTGATGAGAAAAGACTGCAACCAATATAACGGAATCTCCTGGGGGTGGTTTTAACCTTCCCAGGTTAAAAAGAAGGCAGAACAGAGAGTTCTCAATGAGAATGCTTTCTCATGCATACCCTTGAGGGTTAGAATCATGTCTTAATTATCGTTGTATCTCGAGTGGAGAACAGAACCTGGCACTTAGCAGGTATACAATAATGTTTGCTGAAGTAGTATTGGCAGTCTTTTGGGGCAAATGTAGAGAATGAGTAAATTACTAGATTCTTTTTCACCTAACGAAATCCCTCTTTCCACTTTTCTCTACTCCCATGATGAGGAAATGCATTTTGGAATCTCTAGTAGAGTATGAATTTAATTTTCCTATAGGAGACATGTTTAAAATGACAATTTAAATATAATTGAAAGCTGTTTTCAGGAACACAAGGAACTTTGTGGGTTATACAGGAGCACATCAAGTCATATCTAACAGTTTCTAGGACCAAATGTGTTCAAAATTGGGAACAGACCCATTTTTTTAAAGGTTCATATCCACCTGTTTTTTTAAAGTTTTTATTTAATTACAGTTAACATACAGTGTAAAATTAGTTTCAGGTATACAATATAGTAATTTAGTATTTCCATACATTACCCGGGGTTCATCACAAGTACACTTCTTAATCGGCATTATCTATTTAACCCTCACCCCACCCACCTCCTTTCTGGTAACCATCAGTTTTTCTCCACAGTTACGAGTCTGTTTCTTGAGTTGCGTCTCTCTCACTCCTCTCTCTCTTTCCTTTGCTCATTTGTTTTGTTTCTTAAATTCCACATGTGAGTGATATCATATGGGATTTGTCTTTCTCTGACTGATGTTTATGGCAACATTATTAACAATAGCCAAATTATGTCAAGAGGTGAAGTGTCTGTCCATCGATTGATGAATGGATAAAGATGAGACATATATGTATATATAAAATGAAATATTATTCAGCCATAAGAAAGAATGAAATCTTGCCATTTGCAACAACATGAGTGGAGTTGGAAAATATTATGCTAAGAGAAATAAGTCAGTCCACCTATTTTTTCAAAGTGGGCTCTTCCACTGTTCTAGGTGCTATGAGTTTGTAGAGGAAACAACAAATATAACAGCATCTTTCACCCAGGATAAAAAGATACTTATCAAAGGTATATTTTTTTTATGGTGAGAGGGTGTCTTGGATTTTCATCCATGGTTATTTTATTTGATGTTGCAAGGCATTTAGTTGAGCATACAAATGGATGCATATTCAGCAGTTAACTGTTTTGTGTGCTTAATGCAGAGAAGTGGCATAGTGATCTGGAGAGAAGGAAAATTTGATGTGGTTTGTTGTTAGAAAAAGCTCCATGGCCAATTTGAGACTCGAGGTGGGTAGATTTTAGAGAGAGGGAAAAAAGTAAGAATAGGTGGTTTCTTCAATGTGGGAATTTTTCCCTGACCCACCAACTCAGGATTTGATGCTCGTTCTAGAAACTCTGGTAACATTTCCTTGACAAAAATCTGATCACATTATGTTTTGACTTACCTACCTGCTTTCATAGGCCACCTTGGAGAGAGGAATGTATAAATGAATTTGAGCAATAACTGGAGTTTAAATGTATTCTGAGAGTATTCAAGACTGAAGAACATGTTCTTTGAAGAATAAAAGTACAACAGTCTGGAGGTCAGATTTGAGGAGGAAACCTGAAGGTGATGAGACAGCAAATCCTGTTGATTAAAATAGTTCAGGAGAGAAAAAGAGGGGGTGCTATGGTAATAGAAATAGAATGGAAGGAATAGGTAAGATGTCTTTCCAAAGTGGAAACAAAAAGGTTTTTTTTCCTGGATATGAGAGACTGGAAAGAGAGAAGGGAAAAGTGACTACAGTTTCAAGCCTACTAGACACTTCGAATTTCTGTCCAAACTGGTGGTTAAAACTCCATAGCATTTGTACACACACCAGATGCACATGTAGGTCTAAACAATTTGTGTCATTAATGTTAGCATTTCTCTTTTCCTCATTTTCAAACTTTATTTGTTGGCCTTGAGAAAAGTTAGATTCTGTAGCATCATTTGCTTCTAGTGGGAAAAAGAAAAACTCATTGAAAATGAAGACAGCTATATGACATGCTGTTTGCAATTGTGTCATTGGCTATTTAAGCTGATCATTAAATTCTGTTTGAGTTATTTTCCCCCCTTACAGTGTAGGTTTGTAGATTCAAGGACTTTTAGCAGTAAAAAAACGATATAGAAAATTATCTTAGAGAAGTATAAAAGAATGATCACACATTGGGAGAGATATAGAAAGTGAAGCCCAGGTGAATTATGGGACTTGTTGTAAACAAATTGACAGTTAATGACAACATGGAGATTAAAACCCACATGTGCTGATTTTAAAACTCTTTTTCCTTATTGTATGCCATGGGGTTCTGGCAAAACTACAGATAATGTGTGAAATCTTCCCAATGATATAAGCTAACTGTTAAAACTTACCTCACAGACATATATGTATGACTGCAGAGACTTTGCAGGAAATCTTAGTTTCCATTTAAATTTAGACTGTCACGAAGGGCAATTTGGCATTTATCTCTTCAACTGTAGGATAACCTGTATTTTTTGAAACTTCCTGTTGAAGAGAGAATTATCTGTGGGTTCCTTACATTTCTGTACATCTTGAAAGCAGAGGCACTGACTTTGTTCCATATTATTCTCTCAAGGATGTTGGTGTAGCAAACAGCCTTGGAAGATAGAGAAGCAAAGATCAGGCACTCTTTCTCTGCAGTATAATAAGATAATGGCTCCCTCTGTAGCAAAGCACAGATATACCTACAGCCTACTATAAAAGATTCAGGTGTCCTAAAGTCAGGGTGCCTCTTTTCTGTTCAACCCACTGAGTGTGCAGGCAGTCACTTAGACCATATCCATCAGGACCATATCTCAATTCTGTGAGAATTGAAAGGGAAACTGACACAAGTATGTTGATAGCCATGCTACACTGTACTAAAGTTCTTTGTCTCTGACCCAGGAGTCTCAGGTCTTTTCACAGTATCCATAAAAATACAGCAGGCCAACTTGTTAGCTTGTAAGTCAGATCTCAGGTCTTTCACAGTTCTTGACACATTCTAGGTGTAGAGGTTTATGGGCCAGGGAAAAATCCGATAATTGGCTATGTATAAATGAAATTTGAAATGTTGTATATCAGGTTTTACTCAGACTGTCGTTTTAGATAGAATAGCTTAAGATCTGAGTGTGGTATTACTATCCTGGGGTTCACTGATAGGATTTGTGAAGTAGTACTTACTCTCACCCATAACAAACTACGTAGCACTGAATATAGTATTGTTATTATATTCTAAATGCTTTTATAAGTTGATAGGCTGGGAAAAGTTATTTTGGGAACAATTATGCAGGATAAGCTGGCGAACACATATTATGTAGTAATTTGTGGAGATAGTCAATGTGACCAAAATGGATGGCCTCACCATTTTTTGGTTCCTGAAGTTTGCTTGTGTGACTTGAAGAGCTTCCTGGAGGAAATTCTTCTTCCTACTTGAATTTGGAAACTTCCTTTCCAGGTATGATTCTTAGCTTATTATCATGTCTCCAAATATTTTGTTCTTGGTAGTTAAGGAGATTGAGTGATTAGAATAGACATTGTTTTAGTTTTACTTCTAAGCTAGAAACAGTAAATGTGAGGCTTACAAAGAAGATACCATAAAGATTGAATGACAAAGGGAACCCATAAGATACATGGGTTTTATTAAGGCCCAAAACATAATATCCAACATGTACATCAATCACCACTAAAGACTAAATTTGGGTCTGTGGTAGCAGTATGGTTAACAAGTTAATAATCTTGCCTCCAACTCTAATGTATATTCATTCATTTTCCTGGTGTTGAGTTTACAGCTAAGATTGAATATGGTTGCACTGCATGTCTCTCTTTAGACATTAGTTCTAAATTAGTGCAAGTTAGTTCTAACCTATAGTATACTGTTATTTCCTTTGTAAATGTTTTTAAATACATATTTTACAGTAGAATTTGTGTTTTAAGATCATACTGATATTGTTTAAAAGGATAGAATGAGTGCAAGGGTGGGTAAGAGGCCAAGGAGAGGACAAAGAGATTGAGAGTAAAGAGAAATGTGCAAAAGAAGCTGTGCTTCAAATGTACAGTCCTTTCTGTGAATGGATTAAACAAAATGGCTCATGTTCAGAAAATATGACATGAAACTCATCTTCAGAGATCAACAGAGACTTTACTTTGAGAGGAAATGGTAGAGTTTTACCCAGTAATATGTAGTTAATCATTCCAGAAAGTGACATTGATAGCCTTGTTTATAGGGGAAAAAAAAAGTATGCAGAACAGTGCATTTCTAACTAGCAGAGTCTGCTCATTTGGGAAAAGACTTTGTGTTCGTAGTATGCAGTCAGCCCTTACACTCCATCTCCCTCATGGCCTACTTTACTTGCTAGCCATCTGTGGCAGATTACATTTTCCAAGATGGCTCCCACCCCATATGTTTTTCTGCAATGTGACCTGTCCACCACCTCTTATCAAAAGGTGGAGTCCATTTCTTTACTACTTGAGTCTGGATGGGCCCTGGGGCTTCCTGGAACAGTAAAATATGGCAGAGCCCTTAAGTGGTTTGGTACTTTCCATTTCCTGAGGAACTGGATGCCATGGTCTCTAAGTTATCTTCTCCATCATAATCTTTGTGTTTTTGTCATTTCCGTTACCACTGTGGTTACACATCTTTTTAAAATATGATTTTGCACTTATATAAAACTTAAATATGGAGCCTCTAGATGATTTCTATGTTTTGGTATTCATAAATGGACACATGCCCTCTCTTCATAGTTAACAGAAGCAAAAACATGTGCCATTTTCAAGCTGGTTTAAGATTTAAAATATTTACAGCAATAAAGTTCAGTTGCACTAGAAAAAATATATCTGCCAAGGACACAGCCTACCCCAATGTGCCATTCATTTACATCTACACGGAAACCCAATTATAACAGCTATTTTCAAGAACTAATATCACTGGAGACTGAGCAGAGCTACCCTGTAGTGGAGCAAGCAGGTAACAGCGTGTCCTAAAAAACTGACCTAGACAGGAACATGTACATGGTGAGCTCACCCACATTTTAGTATTCCCCCGTGGAATTCTACATTTGATCTAAAATATTGTTGCTAATGTTTATGTAAAATGAGATTATAATTAATCACTATGCTAATTTTAATAATTTTGTGCCTCAGGTATATTGAGGTGCTAACATTGTACGTCATGGGTTCCCAAAGCTCTCTTTTTGGGTTGGGCATGGTAAATTTTGCAACCCAAACCTCCTTTGTAAACCTTATGTAAGACTGGAATAAAGTGAAAGAAGCAGGTCCCTAATCAATTGTTGCTGCTACTTGGAGATCTATTTCAGGAAGTCCTGTGTTGAGCTCACTACATTCCCCTGCCGGACACACACCACATTTACATAAGAAACAAGGGTCTTTCTTTCCAATCATTCCTTGGGGGAGTGGACGAATTTCTCTGTGGTCTGTTACACCTTATGCAAGGCTGATGGCTTCTTAATTTCAAATAATAATACATAAGATTTGACATAGGCTTTTTACGTTCAGCCATGTGTAAAGGCTGCTCAGTGAGGCGGCATGATCCTGACCTTCCCTATGCCATTAACTTGTTGTGGAACCTTGAGTCTCTAATTTTTATGAATTTTGTTCCCTTGTTTGATAAGTGAAATGGATTTCAGAAATTTTTCTTTGAGGCTTCTTACCAATTTGAGACTTTAATGAAGACCAAGTCTCTTTCCCCTTGCTGTTTAGGCAGGAGACCTCCCCACTGCCCTCTGCTTGCTTCTTACTTTCTCTTAGGACTTAGGAACAGAACACTGTTCACTGTGACAAGTCCGTTTACCCCCTCACCATCTTTTCTTCTCCCTGAATGATAGAGCCTCTTAGACATCTCTTCATATCTATTCTCTGTTTGGCTTCCACATGATAGTTCTTTATATTAAAACAAAAACATGGGGTGCCTGGGTGTCTCAGTCGGTTAAGTGTCCGGCTTCGGCTCAGGTCATGATCTCATGATCTCATTCTGTGTCTCCCTCTCTCTCTGACCCTCCCCTGCTTGCTCTCTCTCTCTCTCTCCTCTCTCTCTCTCTCTCTCTCAAAAATAAATAAAAAGGCAAATAAAAAAATTAAAACAAAAACAAAACTACCAAATCTTATGATTTTACTTCTCTCCTTAAACCATGAAAAATGGCTTCATGTGGCTTTTCAGCCTGAATCCCACACCCTTAACATGGCTTACTAGACTCTGCTCTTTAGCCCCTCCCTCTGCACCTCTGCCACTTCTCATGCCCCCTTCATCTTTTACTTTGCAGTAGCCTGCAGTTGTCCCTCGGAAGATTGAGGTGGTGGAAGACTGAGGTGGTGGCCTAGTGAATGTGAATACTTTGTTGTGGTACAAATGTGTTGCAATAAGCACAATGGATATAATACTTTTACCAAAAGACTTGGTGACATTGATTGAGGGATGCTGGATATGGCTTCTTAAGTGTCCTTGTTCTTCATGGGGGATGTGCTCAGTTTTGTGGTCATGGAAGTTTCCCTGTCCAGAGTATAGATTGGTTTCTTTTTCCTCCAAACATATTCCCTGAAACTACAGAGATGATATGTTACATGGTTGCAAAATCAGCCTTTTCTGGCCACACCACCTGCTTTTAACATCCATAAGCTAACAGGGCCATCGTGCTACATGGTTCACAAGTTGTATAATAACGATTAGATATCACGCATGGATACTTACATGGAACCCTAACCAGTCTATGGACAGGCACATTTGGTGCTAGGTTACAGCCTAGGATGGAGTCACTACTGCAGGCCTGCCTGGGGACTACTATACAGCCACCTGCACCATGTCTCAGTTCTGCCAGTGCCATGTTCCTTCCTCCTGGAGGTCATTTACTCTTGCTGTTCCTTCCTGGACCATTCTTCCCAAACTCCACCTTATACCTTCCTTTCCATTTATGTAATTCCTACATATCATTCAAATCTTTCAATAGTTGAATTTCTTCCTCTTAGAAACATGTCCTGTTCTATAGTCTAGGTTGGATATCCTTGTCTGATGCTTCCATAATGCACTTAACATTCTCTGTAGATAGAGTCCTTGCTCTTATAGTTCAATGATTGTCCTACTTTTAGATTGTAAGCTCTTTAAAGGCAAAGATTATCTAATTTCAAGCCCCAACTTCAAGCATGAGGCCTGACATAGAGTAGTCAGTCACCCAATAAAGTATTTGTTGTTTGAATAAAGGAATAAATGAACAATGGAAGGGGAAGTCATAGATGAGAAGAAGGAGCAGATCACAAGGAAGGAGAGGGAAGTACTTCCTGCTGATGCTGATGGTGGAACTGCAATTAACTGGGAGGGAAAAAAGAAAAGGTCTCCTGCCTGGTCCATGAACTTGACTTCAGGTTCCAAGGAGGTAAAACTGTGAGAGTCTGCCCAGGTTTCCTGTGGAAGAGAGATTGCATCAAATAAGACCTGTGCAGTACAACCAGCAACTGAGGGAGAGAACCAGAAGACAGTAGCCTTTAGGCCTGGACTTGGATCTGAGCACAGCTCTATCTACACACCCCAACACATTCTAGGACTTTTTAAGATGAACTTAGAGAAACTATGCTTTTCCTGTTTTTGCTCTTTTTCTTTCATGTTTTTCTTTTTTTTTTTTTTAAGTTTTTTTAACGTTTTATTTTATTTTTTTGAAGACAGGACATTAGCAGGGGAGGGGAAGAGAGAGAAGGAAATGCAGAATCTGAAACAGGCTCCAGGCTCTGAGCTATCAGCACAGAGCCCAATGTGGGGTCAAATCCATGAATGTGAGATCATGACCTAAGCCGATTTTGGACACTCAACTGACTGAGCCACCCAGGCACCCCAACCCTTCATGTTTTCCCATTGATAACAAAAGTATAAAAAAAAGAGAGAGAAATCCTTAGAGGACCTCGGGAAGTTATGTGTTTGCTAAAAGATATGCAAGTATTCTGTGTTTTCATTCTCAGTGTGTCAGAATCAAGGACATCTGGAAATAGGAAAAGAGACGATTTATCCAGAAGAGAGAGGAGAAAAAGGAGAGTGGGCAAGATCAGCTTTGAGACTGAGATCCCCTAAGACCTAGCAGGTATTCCTTTCTTGTACCCACCCCTAATCCATAATATTCTTCTCTTCATCTCTTATGATTCCCCTCTAATTACTTGCAGTCCTTTTTTCCATCAGAATAATACCTTTGCTCCTGGACATAGGATCCATTCCTAATGGCAAAAGGCTTTGATGCATTGAAAGTATCTTTCATACAACAGGCAACCCAAAATAGAAGTGTAAGTACATATTCCCTGGAAAACATGAGTAGATATGGTTAGGAACCATAAGCTAACTGTTGTAACAAACAGCACTGTAATCTCAGTGACAAAACACTCATGAGAAAAAGTTACTCACGTCTACTGAGGGTCAGTGGAGGAGGGGGAAGAGACTCTGCTCCACACGGGGACTCAAGGACTTGGGCTTTTTTCCAACCTGTTAGTCTTCCACACTCTAGGTTACATCTTTCTCTGTTTTTAGCCACTAGGTGGGTAAAGAAAGAAGATGACTCATGGGAAGGTTGTATTAGCTAGCCCTGAAAGTGGCATACACTTCCATCTTTTATACAAGCCAGAACTAAGTCACAAGTCTGCACGCAATGACTAAGGTAGCCAAGAAATATGGTTCTAGTTTCCTAGGGTTATCAAAACAAAGTAGTGGTGGCTTAAAACAACAAAACTTTATTCTCTTACAGTCATGAAGGGTAAAGTCTGAAACCAAGGTGTCATCAGGACCAGACTCCCTCTGAAGGCTTTAGAGAAGAGTCTTTCCTTACCTCTTCCTTGCTTCTGTTGGGTTGCAGATAATTTGTCATCACTGGCTACAGCTACATTTCTCCAGTTTCTTCCTGAGTCTTCACATGGCTCTGTGTCTCTGTGTCCAAATTTCCCTCTTTTTATAAGGACACCAGTTATTGGATTAAGACCCACCTCAGTCCGTTATGACCTCATCTTAACATGACTACATCTATGGAGGCCTTCATCTCAAATAAGGTCACATACACAAGTACTGAAAGTTAGGACTTAAACATATTTTGGGGGGCAGAAGGGTTGGAGGACACAGTTCCTATGACCATGGCCTAGAGGAAAAGAGGAAGTGGTAAACCACTACCCAGTCTCTCTCTGCCTCGTGGTTAAGATACACTACCACAAGTAGTGGTGAATTGGAAGGGCTTCTGAAGGGGTCTTTGAATGTTTTAGAGCACTAAGATTTTATATGTCACACTGCTTAGGTATAAACTGGTTTAAAAAAATTTTTTTAATGTTTATTTATTTTTGAGAGAGAGACAGAGACAGAGCGTGAGTGGGGGAGGAGCAGAAAGAGAGAGACACACAGAATTTGAAGCAAGCTACAGGCCGTGAGCTGTCAGCACAGAGCCTGACGCAGGTCTCCAACTTTCGAACCACGAGATCATAACCTGAGCTGAAGTTGGCTGCTTAACCGACTGAGCCACCCAGGTGCCCCTAGATTTTTAACACCAGACAATTTTAACTGGTAAAGGAACTTTTGGAAGTTAATCTACCTCTGAGACATAAGTGCTTATACTTCAGGGAACTTTACCCACTCAAATAATGTTACACTTTTTTTTAAAGTAGTATGTGTCACATTTTGTAATAATATTAACCTGATGGTTCAGTAAAATAGAAGAGGCATATTAAAATTAATATAGCCACCTCTAAAACTCCATGCCTGTTAAATATGCTTAGTATAAAATCAATAAAGAATTTCTTTTTCTACGTGGGTCACTGTCATTCAATGGTGATTTCTGCTCTTGGCATTTTTAATCTTAGTCTTTGCTCATCTGACCACACTTTATTAAGTGTGCACTTTGTTAAGTCAGTCATGATTTAATAAAAGAACAGTGGCCTTAGAATCTGAACTTCAGCTCTGTATTTTATTAACTTTGTTATCCTGAGCAAATCACCAAAAAAAAATATATGTCACTGAGTTTACTTTGGTGTTTTCACCTGTACTGTGATTGATATTAACCCTTTCTCTGTGTGGTTGTGAGAATCCTATAAAGTCACAATATTTGAGTGTGTATCACATATCAGGGTTGTTATATGTGCATGAGATGTATCAGTGAGAATCAACAAAGATCTGTCTTCATGGAGTTTTTATCCTAGGAGATAAAAATGCTATACATTATAAAATGTTTTGCAAATCATTTACATTTACAAAGTAAGGTATTATCATCATTGCTGTTTTACCTGCAGCAGCTCTAATTTTTCAAATATTTTAAAAATTCTTATCATGTGTGACTCCTAGATATCAGAAGTACACAAACAGAAAATCTATGAAATGAAGTATTTACCCATTAGAAGTTTAACTACAAATATAAATTGTATGGAAAATACTGAAAACGTTTTTTTGTTGCATTTAAAAGTAATCTTTGGACCCCTATTATATGTTGTGACTAAGTTAGGCTCCATGTGGACAAGCTTTAATCTTGTCTTCTAGGAGTTTATAGAGTCCAGTGAAACAGATGCCCACTAAAAACTGCAATTTGAGGGGGGTGCCTGGGTGATTCAATCAGTTATGCGTCCGATTCTTGATTTGGGCTCAGGTCATGATCTCGTGGTTTTGTGGGCTCTGCACTCACAGCGTGAAGCCTGCTTGGGATTCTCTCTCCCTCTCTGTCTGACTTTTCCCCACTTGCACTGTCTCTGTCTCTTTCAAAAAACAAAACCAAAAACAAAAAACACCCTGCACTCTGAGGATAGAAAGTGAATAGTGCCCAGCAGTGAGGCACCAAAAAATTGACTGAAGCTTCAAAAGAGCACCCCAAACTTCTGAAGCACCATAACATCTTACTGACATTTTCTATATGTAAAATATTTACTTTCTACTGCTGTGATGGACACAGCACTACTAGTACCTGTTTTATTTATCTACTTACTGAGATTTCATTTTTACACATGGAATGCAGATGTTGACATCTGTGGCATGCTGGTGCAGCATGTCTGTGGTACTCTCACTCTGTAATGGAAATATATTGCCTAAGAACTTACATGATATTTCAAAACAGCATCCAAACATCCAGAAGATTATAGCAAATTGTCAAAATTGGAGACCTCTATCTGACTATTTAAAGCCATGCATATATATATTTGGGTACTGGCAGAGAAGACAGTGTTACAAGAGACTGTCTGAACATAATCAGAATTTTTTAAAATAGTTTATTGTCAAACTGGTTTCCATACAACACCCAGCGCTCTTCCCCACAAGTGCCCTCCTCCATCACCCTCACCTCTTTTCCCCCCTCCCCCTCCCCCTTCCCCTTCAACTCTCAGTTCATTTTCAGCATTCAATAGTCTCTCAAGTTTTGCATCCCTCTCTCTCCCCATCTCTCTTTCCCTCTTCCCCTCCCCCTGGTCCTCCATTAGGTTTCTCCTGTTTTCCTGTTAGACCTATGAGTGCAAACATATGGTTTCTGTCCTTCTCTGCCTGGCTTACTTCGTTCAACATGACACCCTCAAGGTCCATCCACTTTCCTACAAATGGCCATATGTCATTCTTTCTCATTGCCATGTAGTACTCCATTGTACACATAAACCACATCTTCTTGATCGATTCATCAGGTGATGGACATTTAGGCTCCTTCCATGTTTTGGCTATTGTTGACATTGCTGCTATGAACATAATCAGAAGTTTCTAATCATGAAGTTTTGAAATGTGAAGTACATTTATTTGAAGTTTGCATTGCAAGGATTGGGCTCCTTATTGGTCTACCAAACCCATTGAAACACATTTTGATGTCACAGGAGAGTAAAGGGTGTTAGTCACTCATCTCTCCTATTAATCTGGTTGCTAGAAAAGTTTTCCCTTTTTTTTTCTTTTCCCCTTTTGGTGGTATCACTTTTCCCCCAAGATGTGTGCCAAGAAATTCCCATTTCAGGGCTTTGAATGGCTGTTTTTCTTGCCTAGACTGTTTTCCCTCCAGGTAATTGCTTGACTTGGTCCCTCACTTCATTCAGGCTTTTAGAGCATTCCTTGACACCTTCCCTAAAATACATCTGTCTCCCATCACTCCTCATCCTAAATTTTTTTCCCAGTAGCACTTACTACTTACCAGTGTCTTAGTTCCCCTGTAAGAGTATAAGTACAATGATTGCAGAAATGTTGCCAGTTTTGATGACCATTATGTATCTGGGGGTTAAGACAGTCTATCCTTACTGCTTAGTTCCTGATACATGGTAAGTGCTCCATAGATATTTATTGTTGGAATTAATCCAGTTTCTAGGCTGGGGGTGCTCCTGAGAAAGCTCAAGTAAGGGGGGGTCTAACAGGAATGGGTGAGGGGATAAGTGGACTGACTTAGGGGCTAGAAGAGGATTAGGATATTGTGGGGGATTCACAGGAGGGTTCTGACAACAGTGGGAATTGAGCTTCTGTAGAAGTTCCCATAGAGTTTTGTTTCATAAAAAAGAGCCCCAGTATCCCTGTCTTGGTGGCATCCGAGGCATCACTGGTGGTGGGGGGGATCTACTCAAGAAGAAGGAGAGTGGAGAGAATGAGGTGCAGCAAGACTTGATTGACTCTAGATGAGGATGTGACAAATGTATTTAGGGTGGTAAGGCAGAGAGCAGGAGCAGCCGTAGTAGCAGGGGGTCAGAGAAGGTGAGTTTCTCTTCTCATGTCTACTGGAAAGATGAGTTCCCAATTTTGATACCCTTTTCATGTTAGAAACATTTTAAGGTCGATTTTTCTAAGTTGAAAATTATCTGTATTTGTTAAAATAATGGTGGGATCAACAGTGGCTGTACCACATTTCCATAGACACCTTCAGTTTTCAAAGTGTATTATATACATTATCTCACCGATTTGATCCTTTTTTTTACATTTAAGTATTCTGTGTGTTATACTTTGTGTTTGTTTTTTAGGAATTGGGATGAGTATTTAGCATGTGCCCATGTACAAGTATACAACATGCATCCACAATTTAATATTTAAATATGGCCACCTTGATCCAGAGGATGAAATTGGGTTTCATGTAATAAAAACCCTTGATAAGATATTCTTCTTATCAAAATAATTCTGGAACTTTATATATATAATTTCCTTGAAAGCTGGGATTGTGTTTTATTTATCAGTCAGTAAGGAGAATTAGGTTAAGATTACTTAGAAAATGTTTTAGCTGCATGAATTTCTGTATTTGCATTACCCAGTGTCTTACATATGTAATTGACAAACCTTGATTAACTGCCTTTAATATATTATGCTCGGTTCTGGGAAATTCGATGATCTCCCTCTCACCCAAGCATACACACACACACACACACACGCACGCACACACGCACGCACACACGCGCGCGCACACACACACACACACACACACACACACACACTCACCTTCCCTGGCTTTAAGAAGCTTCTGTTGGGTAAACATCGAGTTGTGGGATGTGTCGCAGGTGCCTTGACACAAGTGTACAGTGGGACGAGGAGGCACAGAGGCAGGAGTGGTCTGTGCTGCCTGGTTGATGGGGAACCTGTCCTCAAGGCTCCATGACAAAAGTCATCCTTAAGCGAGCTTTGAAAGATTATCATTTGAAATAAAGTGAATAACGTCTTAGAGCTGCAACTTTCTTACAGGCACTTTAGGTAATTAACACCTCATCCTTTCCCTTGAGTAGCCTCTTCACTGGCCGAAATGTATCTCCTCAGGTTCAGAGACACATTCGAGACTGTTACAGTTTTCTTATGAGGCATTGTGGCTGTTCCGTGTTGAAGTACCTGTAGGAAGGAAATTAAGTGCAGGTTTTGTGTGTGGGTTGAGAGCTGATCGAATGGAAGGTGTGTCAAGAACCAAGCCGCAGAGTCCCCAAATCATCCGAGTCTCTGGTATTCTTTTTTCAAGGCTTTCTTCATTGTAACTGGTCCCTGATGGTAATTGGTTGAATCAGATTTAACAATGCAGTCAGATAAACAGTTGTGGCAGCTGCTGCCATGGCAACGTCACCGTCCTTACCCTCCCCGCGCTCGCGCCCCTTCCCCACCCCTCCTCCTCCTCCTGCTTTCCTCCAGTAAGTGCATACTCGCTAGTGGTCTGTGCAGGCAGCAGGGTTTAATGGCAGAGCTATTTTCTTTCCAAACTGTTCAAAATGATGAACGAAGATGCAGCTCAGAAAAGCGACAGTGGAGAGAAGTTCAACGGCAGTAGTCAGAGAAGAAAAAGACCCAAAAAGGTAAATTGCCAGAATTAAGAATGTCTGTATATAGATATGTGTGTGTGTGTTAGTGTGTCATATCAGTGAGATTATGGAAACCGTAGAGCCTTACGAGTAACTATACACTATAGCAGTGCCGAACATTGCTTTTTAAGGAGGCAGGTGCAGACTGCTGCTTTCTGAGAATAGGGAAGAAACCAGGGTTCATAATGGATTCATTGACTAGAGCACGGTGAAGTGAGCAGAGACAAGGTGTGTTCTGCATGTGGATTGTTGAGGATTGTGGCCACTGATGGATGCTTCTGGGGTTAACTGGGTATAGAGAGAGTCATTTTATTTTTAGAATGAGTTTAAAAGGAAATGTTAAGCAAGGTGGATTGTGAAGCAAAATGAAGATTGTGGCCAGATGTTTGCTTGGGGATGATCTTGAGACAGCTAGACAGCAAACGCCTTTTGGTTCTGTGCTAAGTGTATTCTTCCTGAGGAGAAAAGACTGTTGTGACAGGAGAAATATGATCCCCACTGTGATATTTCTTTGGATTGCTTAGCTCCTTTACAGTTTTCCCAGACATTATAGTGTGATAGCTATTTCATTGATTAAGATAAACAGCGAACGATATTATGGGTGGGGAGTGTTGGGCATACAAAGCAGTCTGTAAGATTTCTTAGCCTGGCATACATTCCCACACCGTTGATTTTCATAGAAACGATACCAGTGAGAAACAGTGGGAAAAAGATGCAAACTATTCAGCCGCACCCAATGCCAGCACTTCTTTCTTTATGGCCTGACTCCTTCTGGTAAACTGTTGCAGCCTCACAGAGCAATGTGAGCCCCACCTCTGACAGAGATGTCTTTTAAAGAAATTATCCTAAGATCCGTTTATTTCTTGGGGCAGTAAGGAGGGCAGAATATAACATGTTTCTAATGCAAATGTATTCCAACATTAGATGGTTCGCATTTTGAATGAGCAGGTTAGAACAATTACCATGAACAAATGAATGTTTTTCATTTTGACAATTTTGAAATTGCATTGCATTTCAAAATTATAGATCTCTGGTACTAAATGTCTCATAATCTAACAAATAGAAATAATTTGAGACCTCTGATATTTAAAAGGTTACTGTATTAGCAAACAGGGGATTAGTAAATTTGTACGGTGCCACGTAATTTAATAAAGATAAGCATGCCCACAAATGAATTAAAAAAAAATAAAATAGCATAAAGATAGCAATGCAATCTGATAGAGGCAAAGGAGAATTCCGGGCAGCAGGAACATTGGTAGAATGCTCTTTTGTACCTAATGATTCTGGACCCTCCAGTCCTCGAGGGCATTTTTGCAGAGCATTAGCTAATTGGTCAACATTTTAAAAAAGGGTAAAAACAAATAGAAAAGAAAAAGAGAGCAAGAGATAGAGAAAAAGAAAGAAGGAATTTTTGCTTGCATTCACAGTGTTGTTTCAAATTCCTCTTAATTTCTCTCTAAAGTCCCTGTGCTGCATTGGAAACATACTCAGAACTACTAAATAAGTGGAGAATATATATCATGAAGATTTTAAGCTCCGAATGTTGATACTAAATTCACATGGCCAAAGCCATCTTAATTAAAGTATTTGAGGCAGTAGAGAAGATGAAATCATCATGTGTGAGAACTATAATATTTTTTCAGCTCTATTTTCTTCAATATGTTTTTTTAGGAATAAAATATTTTCAAACTTACATTCAGAATGGTAGCAATTAATTGCAAGTTTTACATATGTGTATGTATTTTTACATACATTCAGAAGCATAGATTAAATGAACTATTAAGACACCGTGAATATTGAGGGTTAAAGGTAATTGCACCTAATGGGGAAACATCCACACGCATGCACGCCCAGGTAAACATTCTTTAGTTTGTCAAATCAGACATAAATGGGTTTGAATCTTACCTCTATCCCTTAATATAGTGTGTTTGGAGCATATAATTTAATTTCTCTGATTTAGGTTCTCATCTACAAAATGAATAATTCTACACACCCATTGGTATTTTGTGAGGATTAGAAATAGTTGGCATCAAATTCTTTGAGCAGTATTTAATATACAGTTCATGGCAATGGCTTATCTATGTTGTTACTATTCCCTCAAATGGAAATTATTTATTAGAATAAGTCATATAGAAGCAAAGTCTGTTTATATTCTTAAGGGAGGTAGAATATAATATTGGTACTTTGCAAAGGCTAGTATTCCATTTTCAAAAGGCCAGCAGTTATATACTATAATTGAAATCTTGTTAATTCATACAAGTGATTGAAATTCACAGAAATGTATCTCAAGTCTTTAGATTACTGCTTCATATATTTTTTCATAGCAGGCAACTTAAATTTTCATATTTAGAAACTAGATCATTAAATGTGCTTTGATGAGGAAATAATAATCAAGAGATAAGCATCCCTACATCCCTAATAAGGATAAAACCTGAGCAAAGCAAAAAGTGGAGCAAAGTCAGTGCCATATCACTTCAATTCAATTGTCTGTTTTTCTACTACAGGCTCACATTGAATGCAGGGCAGGGTTCTGTGTGAGCATCAGGACTAGGGACCACCAGGCTCACTGTGGCCTGGGTGCTGATCCAACATGATGAATCATATTCCTTGAAAACATGCCCTTCCTCTAGTAAATATTTAACAGATGAACCATAATACACTTGTTTATTCTACATCTCATAAAAGTAATTCTTCTCAGGGACAGAATGAAAGGGGCTTTTGCCACAAAACCCACAATGTAGAAAAATAAGCAAAGGATTTTATTTTACATTAGAGTTTTAGTGAGTACCTTGAAGATAGAAATTATTCTACCTTTTAAAACACCAACTCTATTCTGTTTTTAGAAATTGAATTTCTGCCCATGCAAAGACCACGAAGAACACACCTGTGATTGAATGTGTTGGGTTACAACTCATTGCGGTGAGGGAGGATGCACATCGCGAGGCGCTGAGTTAGCAAGGACTCCTAGGACTTGGGTTTTGGATGAGTGATTTGGGGGAGGGTCCAAGAAAGTGGGAAAGTGGAAGCTCACTCTGGATTGATTGCTGTCAGAAACCAGGGACAGTTCTATGACTGTGTATCCCAAGAAATCTTAGCTCTAAGACTGTAAACTAAAGCTATAGTGGGGAGGGAAAGAAAAGAGAAGAAAAGAAAGGAAGAAAGAAGGAGAGAGAGAAAAGAGAGAGAGAGAGAAGAAAGAATAGAGAGAGGAGAGATAGAGAGAAAGAAAAGAAAGAACAGAGGGAGGAAAGAAAGAAAGAAAGAAAGAAAGAAAGAAAGAAAGAAAGAAAGAAAGAAAGAAAGAAAGAACGAACGAACAGAGGGAGGAAAGAAAGAAAGCCAGCCAGCAATCTCTGATTTAGAGAGAGAGAGGGACCTATCTGATATTTTGTGGCTTGGACAATGTTCGTGTTTTGTCTGTGTTCAAACACAATAAGGGACCGGTGCTATTTTTGGCCGGCTCCATCACAGTCCCAGAGTGGCCTGGTCTGATGACGATGCTCTGTGAAATTGTTTATGTTCAGTAGAAGAACACAAAGGCCAAGTTGATAGTACCAGGTTAGCTCCTGGGTACCAATGGCTGCTTTCCCCTTTCTCAGGCTTGAACACAAAAATGCTTTTGGAGAGACAGAGATTTATTATTGGATGCTCTTTAGTGTTCAAGGAAAATAAATCAGATAGTATTGTTGCTAAAGTATTCATAGAAATCTTTTCATGGAATGTTTCAGCAAATAGTTTACTTAAGGCCCAATTATTTCACACAAACAGATATTACCCAAGGTATAGATCTGTCATTGATATTCTAGTGGTTGTTCAGTGGAAAAGAGGAAATGGGAAATACTCTAATTCTTCGCTGGAGTCCTGGACAAAAAGGAAGCACATAGACCTACCTACACAGTATCCCTGTATGAGGGTGTTTAGCCTGTTCTAAATCCCGGACAACTCGGAAAAAATTTATTATTCCAGACAACATTTTGGCATATTAGAGTAAAATAATTCAAGACCATATTCGTATGCAGCACCTCACATTTCCCAATTTTGTGTCAGTGACGAGGCTGTAAGGAGCCTTTGATAATTTACATAAATGAAAATGGAAATGCTCAAGCATCACACGTGACAGAGCCATCTGAAATCACGAGGCTTTGTGAGTTCTTCTAAACCGAGTAAACCAACCAATGACTTAAATAACTATTCACTCATTTGGTGAAATACCTATATAAGAATTAAATTATAAATCCTACACTTTTCAATTGAGTAGCAAGATAAAATGGCTTTGTAGCATATTTTATACTCATTTAAAATGTTTTGCTTGGGACCATTATTTTAAAATATTCATGAGCATTGCAAAATTTTTTTGGATGTGTATATTTTTATTGCTGTTTGCTTGCCACTCCCTCACTAGGGAGATGAAAGTGGTTCCAGATGTGTGACTGAAGTGTTGCACCATTGAAATGTGAGTGAGACACAGAAAAAGGTTTAATTTTATAGCAGCCACAAAACGTATGGCTTTTCTAGTAGTAGATCCAACATTTGGGTGTTCAAATCCTCACAGTCAAATCAGTTTTGAATTTAGTTGGTGCCTTACCTAGTTCAATCAAGTCTAAGAAGGCTTTCATGTATAATTCATCCGGAATAATATCCCCATTTCTTCAATCTTCCAAGTAACTTATGATTTACCTTTTTTTAACATGAATTTATAACCCAAAATAGCATGTGTTGCCTGAAGACAGCAATTCCCCATCACTGAAGGTGTTTAGGATGACCATCTGTCAGAGATGATGGAAATTTTTTTATTGGAAAGAAAAATCCCTTCCAACTTGGTGTTTTATGGTTTTCTTTCTATGTCTCTCTTTCCAGCTTTCTACTTACCTTCATAATAGTACTCTTTCACTGATAATCCCATATGTAAATAATAGCTACATATTAAACTTGAAGTACTATTTTTACAGTAAAGTGCTGTCTGCTGACCACAAATACCAGAATTACCTGGGTTGCCAACTAAGTGAAACGAATTCTTAGGACCCACTTCAGACTGGCTCAGTTACTTTTGGGGATTTTTTACTGGCCTCTCTTTTTTTTAAATGTACACGAGAGTTTAGAAACATTGCCTTAGAAAGTGGTCAGCAGGCATGAAGTAGAGTTATTTTGGAAAGAAGAGTCTTTAATTTCTGTTAGATGTGTTAGATTGTTACTTGGCTCTTACCGTTACATTTATTACTTTTAAGTCTAGATGCCAAAAACAATGACAGAAGAGATCAGAAAGCATTTCTCCCCTATTTTACTCTTATTCTAAGTCTAGGACCTAGAATTACTTCACATGTATCACCTCACTTAATCTCCAAATTAACTCTCAGTCCGTATTATTACAACAGTTTTGTAGACAATGAACTGGAGACTCGGGCTTCATGTGGGGATGTTACTGGAGAAATGGGAGACATTTTTTCCTACTATTCAGCAAATGTCCTATTTTGAACCATTTCTCTCACAGAAACCAGGTGCTAAGCCATGTCTCTGTGTCTCCTGTAAAACTTCTAGAGTATCTACAGCTTCAGCTTCTGCTAAGATGTCCTCCAGATTTTTCCCTAGTGTTGCTTCCTATCTTTTACCAGTTGATGACATTCTCCAAAATGCTGACTCTAATCTGAGAATAATATATGTAAAGGTGATTTATTTCCCAGCTGTTTATAATATTCTTCCAATCAGGCCTCCTCTTTCCTCTCCTTTTGCTTCTATTACCTTTTGTAATATATTGGTAAGATATTTTTTTTTCAGTCTATACAGACATGTACTGGACTTTGAAAATCCACAAAAATGAATGGGAAAACATAAGTAAACAGGTAACTTTATGTGGTTTAGGTGTATCAAATTAAGCTAGCATAAAAAGTTGATCCTACTTTTACAACTTTATTCTAATTTCCTGAGAGATTTTGTTAGTATGATATTCTCAGTTATTACTGTATGAAAGATACTCTTTTCTGAAGTGTTTGTGGTTTTTTTTCTTCTCTCAATAAAGTTTCTAAAGAGACAAGCGAATGCATATTGAAATAGAATTAAGATTTGTAAATCTGTATTTGTTACTATCTTTTCCTGACTTAGAGCATACTAAATTATAAATATGCCTCCAGCTTTGTTTCTTTCCTGCTTGTAATGTGTTCAAATTCCTGTTGGTAGCAGAAACAAAACCACTGTCTATTTTTATCTCAGTGGGCACTGGCAGGATTCATCACAACAAATAAACTCACGATCTCCATTTCCTTTCACTTGAAAGGATGGAGTTGGAATTGCTACCAAATGAGACCATCTTTTCATAGAAAAAAATTAACTGTTTTACAACTTGAGACCAAATAAATATGATAGGGTATTCCTTTTTTTTGAAATCCATTAATACCTGCCACCCTTTTTGGACGGTCAGTTTTTAAAAGCCAGAGGGAGATAGTAAAACACATTTTAATGAAAGATACACCTAACTCTGGAGGGTGAGCTTCTACTTAGTTATCAAACCTCGTTTTTATTCATGTTTTTCTGTTAACTCACAACTATCATCTTCTACCCACTAATTTGTGTTTGTACTCATTAAGAGAAAGACCTTGATTTCTAACGTCTGCTTAATGAGCTTTAGTTTCTAAGAATTCGTTTATTTAACTCAGTTTAATTTAGGGGTTTCCTCCTAACACACAGGAAACCTCCCTAACTCAACAATTTTGTATTGGTTTGCTAGGTACATAACACTGAATTAGCTGTTACGGCGTTTCAGGGCTGAAAGTCAATGGTTGATACTTTCATGGAGTTTATAATATGATTGAACAGACATTTCTATCAAAAAAAGGTGATGAGCAACTCAGAAATAGAAGTATTATTTAACAAGGATTATACGTATTGTGTTGTACATTGCCAAAAATAAATTCTCTAGGAGCCTGGAGAAGAGCAAGAGATCAGTGATTTTGTTAAAACATTAAGCTCCACATGTGGGTGAGCAAAAGCCCTGGGCCTTGATTTATGGCTAAAACTTGAGTATGAAGGATGGGGATAGATAGGCAATCTCGATGGGACAAGCTGAACCATGGAATCACAAGTCACATTAAAGATTAGAAAACCGCTGTGAGATTCGTTGTGGTTTATCATCATACATTTTTTGGGTGAACTCTCCTGACATACCCTTATCCTCTCAGCCTTGGTCAGGTCTAGGCTCACATTTTAGAATCCATCTTGTTTGAGAGACTTATTCTGTTCCCTTCTCTTATAGCACATATTTCTTTAATCACTCGTCTTATCTATGAAGCCTTGCCCCATATATATTTGTGTTTATAAATTATTTCTGTAGTCAACAGTAATTACAATAAATAAGCCTCCAAATTAATAAGGCATTTCAATCTACTAGGGACACTTTTTGTAATTATCCAAATAATCAACCTCTCCCTTTACCTTCAGAGAAACTGCTATGGTTACCCTAGGACTGTAGTTATTTCAAAAAGCTATATAGGAACTCCTAAGACTTTACATTTACATGTTAGCTAAAAATGGCTTTTCTCATTTGGTTATCATTATATCTGCTGTGTTTTAGCCCATTTTGTGTATTGGCATACTTTTAGGTTTGTTCTGAATAACTAAATCCTGTGCATTTTCAGATCCTTGAACATGAAATTCATGACTTTCCCTTCCTTTCCACTTCCTGGTCTGTCCACGGGTTTCTGCATATGGTCTTTGACCGTTGCAGGCAGTGACTTAGGGTCAATTATTTTACTTCTGGCTGCCTTGAACTTTTTATCCATAAGATAAGAAAAATTATAGCCACTGTTACTTCAGAAGAAAGAAAACAAAGTAAGGGGGAGGGCATATTAGAAGTAAAACTATGGAAACAGAAGCAAGTATTAGGATCTGTGTTGATTTGGGAAGTTTGAAGAATTTAAAAATGGAAAGTGGACAATTCTAGAATGTTTTACCAAGTACTAGTAAGCAATACCTTTTTTTTAAACAAGTATTTTAATGTAATAATATAGTAATTTATTATACTAGTGATCTTTAACAACATTTTTAAGAATAAATATTTCTCTGTGAAGGTTAAGCCAGTGTAGGTGGGGAGATTCTAATTGGACAAAAAATACTAAAAACTTAAAAAAATTAAAACATTTGAAAATTATGGATGAGAAATTTGCTATTTTCTGTATCTTGACTTCAGTTCTCTTTTCATATAATACTTATCCTTAAAGATTCCTTTTCTCAGATGTTCTAAATGTTTGCCCTGAATTCAGAGGCTGTAACAGCGGGATGCCTTTCTCTCTCATTTTATAGTATTGTCTTATAATCATTGCATGGGGTGGAAGTGGGGGGTGGCAAGAGATAGAGAACAGTATTTTAGGATAAAAACCAGGAAGCAAAAAACTAGAACAAGTACAGACATTCAGTTGTTCAAAGACACCATTAGAACTAGTAGATCTATTCATCCTATTGGCCTTTTAAAATTAGTATGAATATCTACTTTAATTTATTCACATTCGGTCAGACCTATATCAGGTAAAACTGGCATATGATTGTTTAGTATTTTCCAAATAGTTGTCACTGTAAGTTATTTTGGTAGTCCTTGTGAATCATTCAAATTCAAAAGAGTAGGTTTACTTAAGTATTTGATATGTGTATGTTGTTGGTATGAACTGTAGTAAATATATTTGTAATTGTCTATGCAACTTAGACTTCATATCCTCAATCACATATCATTTGTGTAGAAAGGTTGTTCAAAAGCTCATATTTAAATGGCCAATGAATATACTGTATAAATAGCATGTAGGAATCAGTTCTGTTCTGCTTCAACATGAAGAGAAGATTAGCATAATGCCATAATCTTTATTTTTTTATTTAAAAATTTTTAAAATGTTTTTTATTTATTTTTGAGAGACAGAGACAGCACGAGTAGGGGAGGGTCAGAGAGGGAGATACAGAATCCAAAGCAGGCTCCAGGCTCTGAGCTAGCTGTCAGCACAGAGCCCAACATGGGGCTTGAACCCACAAACTGTGAGATCATAACCTGAGCTGAAGCAGGACGCTTGACTGATTGAGCCACCCAGGTGCCGCCATAATGCCATATTCTTATTGATCATTCTTCTGCCCTGGTACTTTGATGTGGCTGTATGCCACACATCTGTGCATTGCTGGATCACACAGCATATAATGGGGATGTGGGTCTGTGACAGTTAAGGCAAATTTGTCACACTCAAGGTTGGATAATTCTAAATCTCATGAAATAAAGCTGGTATGGGTTTTTCAATATGGTTGTTAGCTTCCCACCTTTTGTAGAAGGTCAAGGTTCCTGCTCTATCCTAATGGTAATGTTTTATCCTGTGCAGTACAAGCTGAGGAGAAGGATTAAGGAAATATCATGTAGTATCTCCTCTTCCAGTCATTTCAGAAGCCGTGAGTAAAAGTCTGTGCATTCAGTAGGGTGAAAAACATTCACATTTGAGGTTTACCTGCAGAGCAGTTTCGTGTTTCAAGGTACTATAGTTGTTTGATGGTTTTGAAAACATAAATCTGACATTAGAGTAGAATTTACTTGTAGAATTTATCCTCAACTCTACCAAAGGGATATGGTTCTCCCAATGCAATGTACAGAACAAAATGAAGCAAGTGACAGGAGCAAAGGAAAGTATACTTGGAAAATTCTTTTTTTGAGAATTTGGTATTTGTACTTGGAAAATTCAGAAATTGACAACACTGTCCTAGTTATTGATGGTTTGCAGTAGTGACTATGAAAAGCCTTAATGTGAATTTTTCATTTGTTTTCATGATTTTAAACTATTTTGAAAACCATATTGGGGTAGCATTAATAAATTGTTGGTAGGTAACACATTATCCTGAGACTCAGAATAAGTCTTTGTGCTGAGGTTTCAGGGTAAGTGGTGACAAGGTTTTGGTTTGAATTGAGCAGCTGGTTGGACACAGTGCTAATTTAGCCCCTGCTATTTCATATGAGGCAATTATGTTCATTTTGTCTCAAAGGCATAAACTTCATTCTTAAACTCACAGAGTAGCTGATCAAAGGGAGACAGTACAGAAGAATACTGCTAGATGTGTACAAACCCGAATTCATTACCCCACAAAAGATAAATTTAAAAATGTACATTCTATAGACACATATTTATATGTCACGATTATTCCCTAATTACTTATCTCCTCAATATGAAAAGGAATTCCAGTCCCTTTGTAGGAGGTCCATGTGAGGAGTAACAATAGTAATATAATGAAAGTAAAATGGAGGTCGTCTATGACATTATGATAAAGCTAACTGAATTCAAACTTGTTTGAATAAGTTATGTTTTTTCTAATAAGCTGAAAAATTTAATTATAGAAAAAATTTTCATTAGGAAAAATGGTTTACCTCATTGAAACATTTTATTATGATAATAATAGGAATAACAGTTTTTAATACTAATAAGAAGCAATAATTAATGCATATTGAGAGTTTATCATTGTTTTATGCACTGCCCATTGTGCTAATAGTTCTACGTAGATTATCTAATTTTATCTGCACAATAATTCAATGAATTGGCACTATCCCCATATTAAAGATGAGGGGGTTGATGTCTAGAGGGATTGGAAAATTTCCCTGATGAATCCATATAGCTACTAAATGGTGGACCCAACATGTTACCCCAAGTCAAAATCACCTTCCTGTGTGTGTCCAAACCTGTGCTATGCTGATAGAACAACATTTTAAACAATTAAAATAGGATCAAGAATTCAAAAAATAGAGGTTTCTTTATGTTCAAAACCCATTGACCCCAATATGCCTCCGCTGATTTTCTATGAATATCAAAAGCTATTTTGATTGACTTTTTCAAATATAGTTCAAAACTGAAGTATAAATCTAAATAGGAAAATGTAGTAGTAGTCATTGATTAAAATTATCAATGACTACTTTGTGTCATTGATACAAACATCACTTTTATGTAGTCATTGATTAAAATTATTAGATGTACTCATAATATTCAAGTCAGATGTGAGTTCTTGGTCTTAGTGCTGGAATACTGAAGAATGAAGCTTTATATATTGATATTTCCATCTGCACTTCAACTATTTCCGTCAAACGGCTGACACTCTTAATGTAGCACCTTCCGTATAAGGGGGAATTTGTTAGTGAATTCATGTTGTTTGTCCTGATTCAAAAGGTCAGTAATCTGTCATGTGCTTCATAATCTCATTACACAACAGGGACTTCTTTCCAGTTGCTAGAGAATCAGTAGGAGTGATCGGCCTATTACAGGGGCCATCAGACATCTGTATACGGGCCCCTGTAGGGACACGCACTCTGATTTTTGAATGGGTGGGAAATCTGCTCTGTCAGGAAACTCTTCCAGACGACCTGACCCCAGGCGGCTCCCATGACTGATTCGTGCAGGTAGTTCTTGGGCAACAGCAACAGGTCGTATGTGGTTTGGGAATTTACTCTTATTTTGATGAAATGCTTTGATTAAAAAAATACTATTGTTGCAACAATTGTCTGAATCACTCACTGGCCAGAGTCCAATGGAAGAGTGAAGTTTGGCTCCTTATTGCCTCTTTCTGATAGTAATTTTAAGGGATGAATATTTTTTAAACTTTTATTTATAATTTGCCACATATGAAGAAAGTGATTTATGAATGGAAATAATGTACCTTTTGCAGAGGAATTAAAATTTTCTTTTTTCAAAAAGGAAATTGAGAGATACTTCTTATAGGTTGCCTATATAACAAAGTCAGGAGTTTAGGAAAAATTATACACACACATAAATATATTCTTGGATTATTCTGGGTTTAAGATATGATACTATTGAAAATGGCTTAGAAACTTTGGACTTTTAAAAACAATAGTCTTAACCATACTCTAACTCATAGTTGCCTGGTGTTTGAAGTGTTTTTATTATTACTATCACCATAGAAAGCTCTTCTTGTGATAACTATCCCTCTAAAAACCCAATGCCATATCATACACAGATTTTAGATCCTTATATAAAGCTGGATTATTAATTTGGAAGTTGTAAGTTGAATTTCCAAATATTCAGACAGGCTTCCCTCCCCCTCAGGTGAGTTTGACTCTCTTTGTATGAGGGTGTATGTCAGGATCTCTGATAGTAGTCTCATGATCCAACCCCAGAACCAAGGGTCATGTGAACGATATCATAGGATGGCCTAATCTATAATTCAAAGACCATGTACATTTCCATTTCATACTTGAAAATAAAAGTAATATTTTTAGAATTTTTACTATTTAGAATGATTTTTCAAATTCATTTTAAGGTCATCAGTGAACCATGAGTTTGGATCATACTATATAATGCCTGCTGGCTCTACAGTTCTTTGTATACTTCTATACGAATACATGTCACCCTTTTGCAGTTTCTTTTTTTTAACATCCATAAGAGCCTTCTTTTATTTTATTTATTTTTTTGAAACTTAATTATTTATTTTTTTTCCCCAAAATAAACTTAGATTGTATTGCAGTTTCACTTAACAGTATATAAAATGATAAGAGCCTTATTTTAAATAGAGATTATTCGATACTATATGAATTGCAGAAGTGAACAGTGTGAATAACTTAATAAATTGAGAATATCTGGTCAACAGGGAACTTTTAGAATATATTTGACACAAATGAGTATGTCACAGAGGTGATTGATATTTAGGCAGATATAGCGGACTACATCTTTCAACATACTGAATTTTCTGCAGTATGAAAAGGATCCTTGGCATCTTTTCAATGACAACTGTCTAGTACACATTTTTTTCTTTTTTACTATTTGTCCACTAATTTTAAGGCAGTATAGCTCAGATATTTAATAATAGGATTAATATTTTGCCCTTTCTTTCTACAGAACTAATTTGATTATTTTCCTTAGGCCTACCATGATGACAAGTAATTATGTCTGTTGACCCTAAAATGACCTCAAGGAAATGAGGTGCTTGTAATAATTTAGGTAACAAGTGACACATGTCTGTGTTATACCTGACCAAAATTCAAGTTCTATAGTGTAATATCTGCTTAGAATTGAAAATTCTGAGATGGAATATGAAATTGAATATGAATGTATCTAAGGCAATATGTATGATTACACATATGTGCATAACAAATATTATATTTGGATATTTCTAAATAATAGCAAAAATGCCACAACATTTGCAATGTTTCCTAAATGGATTGTATTGGGTTATCATTTAGTAGAAGTTTTCAAATTATCCCTGCAGCCAGTATTGCATATAACATTTGGTAATAGTCATTATTAAAATAAATTTCAACACTGCTCTCTAAAGAAATATATTGTAGTTCTTGAATTCCTTTTTTTTCATGTGTCACTTAAAGTTTGTATTTCTTTGATGATGCAGATATTTCTTTTTGCAGTATAAACTGCATTGTTTTTTATTATGATCAAAAAACATTGTTTTTGTGTGGCTACTTTCTCAGCTGGCAGAAGATGAAAGATCCAATAGACTGATACATAGAATCTACATCTATGATATTGATTGCAGATTATTTTTATTGACTGGTGGTTATAGGTAGGTATTCTTTGTATTATAATTTAAAATTCTTGAAAATTAACAGCATATATAGAAGTCAAAGAGTTGAATTATGAAAAATGATATTTTTTCTCCTAGAAAAATATTTCTAGTTTTTAAAATGTATGAAACTGAACTCAGTGCAAATGTAAAAATAAGGCTGAAAAATAAATTTCAGGGCTATTTTGAGTAGACACTGTGTTAACTCTTGCTAATTTTCAACTAACTACATTGGATTGGTTTAGATTGCAATGGGAAAAATACTTTTCTGTTTATTTCACTTAATGGCTCAAATGGCAACTTACTTATGGGAAGCTCATCTCTTAAGTTATTTTATCATAATGTTTTTTTTTAGTTGACGTAAAACATTAAACTGAAATTTGATTTTTTTCATAAACACACACACAACTTTTTTTTTTCAGTAGCTATATACACTGTCATTCTTCCCACTGAATGTTATTTTTGGAATTTATAGAATATGGTGCAATTGAAACTGAATTGCTTTCAGGTATAAAAGATCTATTTTTTTTTATCTTTAATACTTTTTTAAAAATTTTACTTATTTTGAGAGACAGAGAGAGCACGAGCAAGGGAGGGGCACAGAAAGCTAGGGTAAGAGACAGAATCCTAAGCACGGTCCATACTGTCAGTGCAGAGCTTGATGTGGGGCTGGAACTCATGAACTGTGCTATCATGATCTGAGCCAAATGAAGAGTTGGACACTTATTTTAAACAAATTTTTAAGTGCCTGGGTGGCATAGTCCATTAAGTGTCAGACTTCAGCTGAGGTCATGATCTCATGGTTCTCCATGTGTCAGGCTCTATGCTGTCAGCTCAGAGCCTGGAGCCTGCTTTGGATAATGTGTCTCCTTCTCTTTGCCCACTCGCGCTCTGTCTCTGTCTCTCAAAACTGAATAAACATTAAGAAAAATTTAAAGCAATTTTGCCTTGTTAATTCTTTAGGAACATAAAATACTTTAGAATTTGGTTATGACATCTATGCATATATATTTTGGTGCAAGTTTAACAGGAGAAGAAGGTCCTTTTTACCTACCTCATTATCTCTCAGTGTGGATTAAGCTCCCTCATGAATACTGTGTGTGGTATCATGATGGTGAGATTCTGTGTCTGATTCAGTAATGTTTCCGATATGCAGGTAGTCAATTGTTCTGTGAGTTTACACATAACAGCAGGTGGTACGCGGCAGGATTTGCTAGGATTAAGGAGGAGGGGCTCCACATTTCACAGTGGTGCATTGGCCACCTTTTGTTTTTTCCATGAGTGAAACCCCCTGCCTCCCCACCTGCCAGACCAGTTTACCCACCTCGCTCTAGGAGCTAAGTCTGTGGTGCTGGGCCTTGCCGCTGAGTACTAGCCCTTGCTGCCTCTCCCGCCATTTCTCATTTTGAGAAACTCCAAACTATGAAAATTGTGGCTTTGTATGGTTCTTTGAAAAGTTGACTTTTGAGGGCGTCTCGGTGGCTCAGTCAGTTAAGCGTCTGACTTGGCTTGGGTCATGATCTCCTGGTTTGTGAGTTCGAGCCCCACATCTACTCTCTGCTGTCAGTGCTGAGTCCTTTTTGGATCTTCTGTCTACCTCTTTTGCTGTTACTCCCTCACTTGCATGCACACATGCTCTCTCTCTTTCTCAGAAAGAAGGTATAAAATATTTTGAAAAAAAAAAAAAAGAGTTAACTTTTGTGATTTAAGCCATGCATTGACAATTAATTTCCTTGTACATCTGTAGAACCTCCAACAAATAAAAAATGTTAGAATTGAAATTTAAACAAATACAGTATCTCTCAAATTCTACAGAAACGTATATCATTCATCCTGTGTGTCTAATAAAAATAATGGTTATTTTGTTATTGCAGTCAATATAAATAGATGAGTGTGCTCTTTCTCATGCATGTGAGACCGTGTGTACATACACGTGACCACCATATTTGATTAACACTAATTTTCTTTGATAGCGATACAGCCAAGCTGGGTATGAGGACCCAGAGAGGGGGACCTACAGGACCATCCAAAAGGGTCCTTTGCTTCACACAAGATAGAAACCAAACACAAGGCAGAGAAAGAAAAACAGAGTGTATTGAATAGTGTGAGTGACAGACAGAGAATAGCAGAGTGTTTAGGAGACTCCGAAAGGAAAGGAGAAGGAGAGCTGTGGTTGTTTGGGTTAGGGATTTATATCGGAAAGGGAGCAAGAGAGAGTACGTGTTCCTCCGGGAGTCTGGGGCAGGGTCCTATCAAAGGCGAGTGTCAGGTGAACAACAGATGTTATCCCAGAATTTTCACAGCTGGGAGGATCGATCCCAGCGTCAGCAGAGGTTTGTTTGAGGCCAATGTCCTGGAACGTATTCAGGATCTTCTTAGACGTTAGTAGGTGTTTGGGGCCTAGGACAAAACTCAGAGATGATTAACTTTCTTGCCTCCCCCTTAAAGAGGGAATATAGCTTCTTTGGCTTATTCTGGGGCCAGAATACAGAACACAAGTAAACCAGGCTGAGCAGAAAAACAGCAGAGACAGGGACTTCCTAAAATGGAGTCCCTTCAGCCTCGCTCCCTCAAGAGCATAAGCTTTTAGAGCTGCAAGTGGCTTAAAATAGAGTGGAAATTAGCTGAGTTTCCAAATTCAAATGTCTTATTTTATACGAGGAAACTGAGACCCAGAGAAGCCAAGCACATTGGCCAAAATTGTGTACGTAATTACATGGGTCTAGACTTCACATCTGATGCCAAGTAATGTTCCTGTTGCCTAGAGGTCATCTTGAAGAGCAATAAAGCCTAGCATGGGAAAGAATCTAAGTGTTGATGTTGAGAGGTGCAGCGTCAGAGGTGTCCCTGATCTGCTGTGTGAAGGAGACGTGGGCCAGTGACAGCGAGGACGAGCTATGTTCACACCGAGTGAGGTACCAAGTTTTTATCTGCAGAGTTATTATGCAAAAGCCAATTTCCTGATATTTACTACCAAATGCTTCATGAGAATGTGTTATATATACTCCTAGTGCTACCAAAGCTACCAGAGCTGGCTTTCAGCTGTGATTTATGAAAGGAGAACTGCTTTCCCATCTCAATCCTCTGGTGTCTGCCTGGATTCAGGTATTTCATGATATCTTAAGACCTTTTTAAATGAGAACTTTAAAACAAACTAAAAAGGTGGTTGAAATCAAAACATTATGAGAGAACCATATATGGATTTGTTGGATCATTAACACACATTAGTCTTAGAAAGCTGCTTCATTTTACTTTGTCTTTGTATACCTTCCATTTTTAGTCCCTTGGTCCCTTGATTCATGTGGTCCCATCCCACTCCCATCACACACACACACACACACACACACACACACACACACACACACACTCAGGCTTCTTATAGTTTTTTAAAATATTTTTTAACATTTATTAATTTTTTTGAGAGACAGAGAGAGACTGAGCACTAGTGGGAAAGGGACAGAGAGAGAGGGAGACACAGAATCTGAAGCAGGCTCCAGGCTCTGAGTTGTCAGCACAGAGCCTGACACGGGGCTCGAACCCACAACCGTGACGTCATGACCTGAGCCAAAGTCAGACGCTTAACTGACTGAGCCACCCAAGTGCTCCATAAGCTTCTTATAGCTTTTGTAAATCAACTGCAGTGGCTACTGGACTCACTCTGTAGGTACTGAAAGTTCAGTTATTAGGAATGGTGCTTGGTTCCTGGTGGGGGTGCCCTTTATTCATCTGTGTATTTACTAATTTTTCACTCAGAACACATTTGTTAAATGCCTCTTAATGGCTGGACACTGCTGTGAAAAATACAAAATATAAAATACAAAAATGAGGGAGACATATTCCTTGGCTTAAAGAGAATTCTTCAAGGAATATGTCCCCTTCATTAAATAGATATATATTTTTTAAAGTTCATTTATTTAAGGAAACTCTACACCCAACATGGGGCTCAAACTCACAACCCTGAAATCAAGTCTCACGTTCTCCTGACTGAGCCAGCCAGGAGCCCCTAAAGAGAGAATTATTATATTAGATGATAACTGCTATAATGGGAATATACAGAGCCTACTATAGAAGTACAAAATAGGGCACCTGGGTGGCTCAGTCTGACTTTACCTCAGGTCATGATCTCGCAGTCCATGAGTTTGAGCCCCGCATCAGGCTCTGTGCTGACAGCTCAGCCTGCTTCAGATTCTATGACCCCCTCTCTCTGCCCCTCCCCTACTCATGTTCTGTCTCTCTCTTTGTGTCTCTAAAAAATAAGTAAACATTAAAAAAATTAGAAGCACAAAATATACAGACATATATATGTTTTATATATAATCTAAAAACTCAGAAGTGGCCCATGTGAGGAAGGGAAAGAGGTAAGGCAAGAAGAACTCCTATAAGTAGTGACTGAGCCACTATAAGCTCTGATGATTGTGTTGAGCTTTAAAGGGTAAGTGGGATTGGCCAGGCCCTGGGATGATGGAAGCCTTTCTGACATGAGGTGAACATGGACCATGTCCTGGGAAAGGAGAACAGGGCTTCCTCCCAGAGAGGAAGGGCCGGATGGAGTACAGCGTGGAGTCTGAACCTGGACCACACATTCTGACACGTCAACGTGTGTAACATGGGGCAAGCAACTTACTTCCCTGCACCTGTTTCTTCATCTATAAAAACTGAGGTAATTACAGGACCTGCCTAACAGGGTTTTTCCAGGAAAGTTATGTGAATTAAGTATATGAAGTGCTTAGAGCAGGACTTGGCAATAGTGAACACTATATAAGCTTTTTGTTGCTAATCTATAAAGGGAAAAGTAAGTAGGACTTATGATAAATGAGGCTGAAAATTGTAGGCAGGAGTAAAAATGTTGTACCTCATGCTAATAAGCTTGGGCTATATGCTGGGTAGCTAATGAGACTTTGAAAGGCTTTAAACAGTAAGGTGCCTTGTCCAGATTTTTTACCCATTACTGTGGAGACTGCAGAGAATGGGAAAGTCTGGAGGCAGATTTTATTTAGGGAGCTGTAATCCCTGGGGAGATATGATATGGGAATCAACTAAGATGTGGCGAGGAAGTTATAGATAAACAGAAATTAGGTCTGAACCAGCCATTGAGTGGATATGGGGGTGAGGTGGAGTTGGCGAAAAGCAAGTAAAAAATGATTTCTACATGTCTAACTCTGGTGATTTGGTAGCTGGGTGTACTAGGAACTGACAAAGCCAATAGTAAAGGAGGAACAGGTTTCAGAGGGAAAGATACTCAGTTCTGATCTTCATGTGCAGGGCCTGAGGTTCCTGTGGGATGTGCAGATGGAAAAGTCTAGCAAGCATCTGAGATGTGACACTTGGAAGAAAGGGTCGAGGTAGATAAAATTTTCAGAACCATCAGCAAGGTGATGTTGAAATCATAAAATGAAACGAAATCACTCATTGGTGGAGGACCGAGTTTTGGCTTGATACCAGTAGTTTCAGGCAAGGCTATAAAAGAGGTTTTCAGGAGAGACAATAAAAAGAGATAGAAGTGCTCCCAGGAAAATTAGGAAAGAAAATGTGCTTATTTTTTGCCTCCAAGAATGATTTCCCCATTTGAATGCCAGGCTTAGATTCTAACAGATGTTCCTCTGAGGCTGCACTTTACAAATCGAAGCCCCAAGCAAGTCTAAGGCTGCCTGGTTGGCCAACACTCCACGTAGGTTGCCTGACCACAGTGAAAGTAAGTTAGCCGGTCACATTTTTCTCTCTGGGTAGGTGGACCATGTTTGCTCTCCTTCTCTACTGGTCACACCATCACTGTGTCCCTGGGGCCACTCCATGATGCCAGTTGCTTTTCTAAGCCCCAGGTTATGAGTCTATCTAGTTCTTGGGGCAAATGCAAATCAAAGAGATCATTTGGGCAACGTTTCCCAATGAAAATCAAAACAAGTCATCTCCATCGCATTATTTCTTTTTCTTCTGTTTTCCTGAGTATTGGAAACATAAACTTTATAGCCATGTATTTGGAACAGAAACAAATTTGCTAATAATGCCTGTGAGTAGCAGATAAAGGTCTTTAAGGTTTTTCTGCCTGTATGTGCGAATTTCACCTCCACAATGAAAAAAATTGTAAAGATACATAAGCAATTGCGACAACTAGTTATGTATATACTGGATATGTTGCATATAAGTGAGTCTGAAAATTATTATGAGAATATTTACTTTGTTATTTTTAAACAGTTTGCATCCTAGAGGTCCTCAGCAATTCTTTAAATTGATTTTTACCATTGTTTATTTCTACCATTTAATAGTTCTGAATGTCAATAAATAGGGTTCTCATAAAAATTGGAAAATCTCAACCTTATAATGTAAGATGAAAAACAAATAAAAGTATATAACTCTATTTTAGTAATGGATTTAAGAAGTCCCTTGTAGTAATGGATTTAAGAAGTCCTAAATGTATATTAGATAGTGTGCTATCACATGAGGATAAAGAGACTGATCTGAAATGAATCATATGATTGTATATTTGGATATTTGTATTACAGTCAGAGCAATTACATGGCTAAGAGTCAAAAAATTATAGATGGTTTGATAAAAAATAATAAACTACTTTAGTTTTAAGGAAACACTAATAAGGTCTAAAACTAAATAGGGGATTTCAGACTCAGTAGATTAAGAAAATTGGAAATGAAGATCGAAGTCCTGAAAGTGACAAGTAATGTAAGCAGATCATAGAAGAGAGTGTAAAACAAGGAGTGAGAAATGGCTGCCAGGGCATGTAATCAGCAAGGAGAGAATGAGCAAGGTCAAGGATAAACAAAGAAAAGAACATTTATGCCCTAATTAGCCAGCAATTTGTTATAAAACAGCCTTGCCACCTGGAGAGTAGAATTAAAAAATTTATTGGCACAAACCATCAAATGAGCCAAATGAGAACAGGCCGTCTTCCAGGTCGGCAGCCCAGGCTGCAGCAGACAACTGGCAATAGTGACATGACTTACGAGTCTGAGTGAGAAGAAAGCGTGTTTTACCAAAGTAAGACGTAAGACAGTCAAGGATCAGCATAAGCTCATGAGACTTCCATATTGCAGTCAGTCCTTTAAAAGTTAAATAATGAGGGGTGCCTGGGTGGCTCAGTCGGTTGGGCATCCAACTTCAGCTCAGGTCATGATCTCACGGTCTGTGGGTGGGTTCAAGCCCTGTGTTAGGTTCTGTGCAGACAGCTTAGAGCCTGGAGCCTCCTTCGGATTCTGTGTCTCCCTCTCTCTCTGCCCCTCCCCCACTCATGCTCTGTTTCTCTCCCCTTCAAAAGTAAATAAACATTAAAAAAATTTTAAGTTAAATAATGAATTTGGCCTTTGGCACAACTATTTGATATCTTAAACTGAGTTTTTTGCTGCCACATGAAACTATATAGGACAAGAAAGAGCAACTCATCTGTTTTTTAGATCATCATTTATGCTAAATTTTTCCATTGAAGGGTAATGTTTCTCTTTAACCTTGGGGCCACATGTGATTCATTGTTCTTTCCTATGCTGGATATCCAATATATGTCTCTAACTCATCACCTTTACCGTTACCACAGTGCCTATTCATTCCTCCTTCCCTAGCCCCCCACAATGGTTGCATGACTCTATTCTACCTGTAGGGGCCCTGCCAAAGTGGTCTCTTCTGCTTGACTCCTCCTTCTCATTCTGTTTTTAGGCATGGGGGCTTTCCATGCTGTGAATTGATACTGTCTCCCTCTGTGCTGACACTTGACCAGAATGATCTAAACCATCTCATCCTAAGCCCAATTGGATGTCCAGCAACACTGTCACTTCATTTGTGTTGAGAGTCAGTCCACATTTCAGCCTTTATACCCCTTGTCTCTTTTGTCCCTGATCCTAAGTGGACACTGCAGACAAGTGGCACATAAGTTTTCTCCATGTCTTTCTGCTCAAAGAGACTACATCTTTACCCTCCAAAATAAATGTAGCTTCCTTTATTCATTTCCCTTCTCTTGGTATGCATTCTCTTATTCTAGACAAAGTTGATCAGCTCTAGCCCTAGAATGCCAACATTGTCACTTTCTCATTTAAAAAATCTTGGCATTGTTAAAGTCATGAAACTGCGAGTCCTAACTACAAGGGTAGCAGTGATTTTCCAAGCATACGATTACATGGCATCATTTATCCAGAGATTCATCAGTATAAATGGCATTGTCCCATATTTAAATTTTTCCTTCTCTTTCTGACTGAACTTAGTGATCTGAATTTGAATCTCAACACAAATGTACTTACTTTAATTTCCTGGTTTGGCACATCTAAGCAGTAAATTTCACTGGAAGACAAAGTATCCATTTACCCTATGAGTCTCCCTGTACAATTTAGGAACTGACCAATCAAACACTATTTTTCGTCCTCAGGTGGCAATCATTCCTGAGCAGTCAGATTGTACTACCTTTTTTTCCATGGAGATCCTGTGGCTCCATTCCCTTGTGTAACTTTCCTGGTTTTATTTACTGCTGCCATTGAATGCATTGTCTCTTTTAAAAACCCTTAAATGCTAATTAAATTAATTTATGGCATATGTCATTAACATCCCATTCTGCCTTGATCTTTTCTAAGACAGTAAGCCCTTGGGGCATTTGAAATGCTTAGGTTTAGTTGCTTACTTAATCCTTAGTACCCATCACAACTCAGATTTTGATGACAGTAATGGTGATGGATTAAGGAGGCTATCACACCCCAGAGAAGTTATGAGCCGAGAATGTCTACTTGGATTTATCTAGAAGTAATGGACAGGATAAAGCACTAAGAATAAGATTGAGATGACAACCATTCCATAGTTCTAAAATAATGACTGCTTCTCTTGTATACTGTGCATGTCTAAATTGCCTCACATTTATTTAAAAACAAAGCTGTAAATGAAATAGCAGCTGACAGAAGTTTAGGCCTTATGTCTTTTCAGTCAGATCAGGGACAAGGACTGGCAGATAGCATGGTTTCAAAGTGAGTCAGCTGACAGAATAGTAAGCTAGATAATAAATCCCAATTATAGTTCACCATGATAAAGGCTACGATACATACTTTTTAAGAGTGGTACAGAGAGGGGTGGTGCCCCTGGCTGACTCAGTTGGTAGAGCATGTGACTCTTGATCTTGGGGTAGTAAGTTCAAGCCCCATGTTGGGAATAGAGTTTACTTAAAAAAAAAAAAAAAGAGTTGTACAGAGATCACAGTATGGTTCCCTACTCAGACCAAGGGATTAGGCAGGACTTCATAAAAATCACCATGTATTTCATACCTTGTGTCTCACCTGCACTGTAGCCTACCTTGGTGGCCAAGATTAATTCAATCTACCTTCTCCTTAAACCAGACTTCCTCTTTGCTGGATCAACTAATATGTTCATTCTTTTCTACTCAGGGTTTTCTTAAGCTTGGTAGGATTTAGTCCTTTCGTTTAGTTGCCATAATAGCTTTAAAGTCTGGTCTAGGGGCACCTGGGTGGCTCAGTCGGTTAAGTGTCCAGCTTCTGCTCAGGTCATGATCTCCAGGTTCGTGGGTTTGAGCCCCGCATCGGGCTCTTTGCTGGCAGCTAGCTCAGAGCCTGCAGCCTGTTTCAGATTCTCTGTCTCCCTCTCTCTCTGACCCTCCCCTGCTCGCACTGTCTTTCTGTCACTCAAAAATAAATAAAAAACCTAAAAAAATTTTAAAGTCTGGTCTAGGCTTAGATAGCAGTGTATATACCCTGTCCCTCCCCCATTTTGAATAAAATCAGCACTGTGCAGCCAGAGAGGTCAGACAGCAGGACAAGTACCTTAAGCAGACATTTACAAGCTAAACCACCCATGCTTACTAGCACTTTTGCCATTGCCCTATTAATATGAGTAGAAAAGGGCTCTGGCTTCATGATAAGCTAAAAGTCAGTTGGTATGGAAAAGAAGGTGAATAAAACAACAGCTTTTATAATAATCTCTACATGCTCATTCGAGATTCCTTTTCCAGGCCATCTTCAGCTTGTGGGTAAGGATTCAGAGACTCAGTCCTATGGAGTCATAAAATCAACAGACTTGAGCAGTATATACAATTGGATTTCTGGGGGAAGATTGTGTTTCCAGTGCTACAGTGTTCTTTTTTTTTAATGTTTATTTATTTTTGAGAGCGAGAGTCACAGAGGGGCAGAGAGAGAGGAAGACACAGAATCTGAAGCAGGCTCCAGGCTCTGAGCTGTCAACAGGGCCCGAGACAGGGCTTGAACTCACTAACTGTGAGATCATGATCTGAGCTGAAGTCGGGCCCTTAACTGACTGAGCCACTCAGAAGCCCTGTCCAATGCTACAGAATTCTGGTGCCGGTCTCCTCAGGTGTTCAAATGTCAATCATCCTACCAGACTGGCCTTTTTTTTTTTTTTTTACAAATAAAATGAGCATGGCACATCCTCAAAATCAGAAGACCTCTGTGACTATTTTCCTAGAGGTATGGGTGGAGAGTGGGGCATGAGAACACCTCAGCTGGGTTGTGTAGGAAGGTCGTGGGAGCTGTTTAACCAGTAACAATGTCTAGGCAATGCTCAACCAAAATATAAGTGTAAGAAATTACCACTATGACTTCTTTGCTGTTTTCCCCCCTTAAAATAAACGGCTACTTCAAAAAAGGCTTTCTCTGTCCTGCGTTTCCACCTTTCCAGCTTCCAAAACATGTGTTTAGACTTTTTATTGTGTGCTATAACTGTAGATCTCATAGTGTCTTTACTCAAAATGTTTCTGTATTAGGATTTATGACAATTACATCTTGCTGTTAGTGGACCTGTCTTCTCAACTGTGTCACACAGACTGTGTCTTATAATTTCTGGATTTATGCACAATACTTGACACATAAATGTGGCTCAGTTAATTTATTCTTAAAATAATGAGTAAGTTAGCTAATTCTTGATTAAATATATATAATTTGGATGTCACTAAACAAGACTGAAGCATAACAGAATAGATGTATCTGGATAATACATCCCAAACGACCCAGTATTCCTGGATCATCTATGTAATTCAGGCGAAACTAGGTCTCAGGCTGAATTACTTAAACAATTCCCCAAGTCGTCTGCAGAAGACTATAGGCTGGGTAGAACAAAGCAAGGAGAATGGCATTCTTTTCTACAGTTCGCTTTTAAAACACCCCACTCGCTTGTTTCCATGGCAAGAAAACCTCCTGGGTGCATTGCCAGGAGGCTCTCCCTGAGAAATTGCAAAGAAGAAAGAAATGAAGGGAGAGAAGCAACCCAGTGCTGTGTTTTCTGAAAACAGCCTGACTCTCCTGCTGATCATCGACTGCTGCCGCGCCATGGAAACACCCTGTCCAATGGTGCCCAGGCCGCCTCGACTCAGCATGCTGGGAGCTCGTGATTAATTTTGTTTGACAGCAGCAAAAAAGTGTGTCCTACCTTGGGTGCCAGCTGATTATTTCCAGTATGGTTGCTGCTGAAACTTCCATTAATGATTTGCCATATCTATTCAACTCGAAGAGAAGAGAAAAGTGCTTTCCTGAAAAAAGAAAAGTAAATTGGACCCAATCTTAAATAAAGTCCTCATCTCCAGAGTGAACATTTGATGGCAGAGGAATTGAGAAAGATATCAGCAACTTCAAAAAAAATTTTTTTTTTTGCACACAAGATTTGGTCTGTTATTGACAAGGTAACATTAAAGAATGTGCTGTGAAAAATAAGTTTTGATTGATGTGCTTTCTTTTTCTTTCCAGTATTCAAATATGACAAATGTGCAATCTGTGTGTGTTTATTAAGTGCCTACAGTATTTAAGGTCCTCAGTAAAATGTATTGATTTGAACTGGGTGTGCTGTTATAGATGTTTGTGAACAGACCCAGTGCAAGCCCTTGGAGAGCCTCTCATCTACGGCAGTGATTCTCAGCTGGGGCTGCACATTGGAGTCCCCACGGATAACTTATAAAAAAGCTCTGAGGCTAGGTCTCACCTTCCAGAAACTTTGATTTCATTCATCTAAGGTAAGGGTTGTGGCCTCAGTATTTTTCTCTCTGTTTCCTTATCTCCATAATGTGCATCCAGATTTGAGAACAAAAAACTGACCTAAAAGGAAGTGAAAAGGTAGTACATGGCCAGATCCAAGTCTCTGTACAAAGGATATTGTTTTTAATCATTTGTCTACTTGAAAAATAACAGATGTAAAAGGAGTGGAAACTATATTTCTTTGAGGCTATTAGGAAAGACTTCATGAAGGAAGTAATAATTCAATGGACTATAAAATTTTGATTGGCAGAGATAGGCACCTAGCAACAGGGTCAAAGGCAAGGCTAAACTTTAGCCAGTTCTGTGAAAACTAATGCATGCTTGCTATTATGAAAGTTACCATGGACTTGTAATTTTAGTTAGCTAGTAAGAACTCAAATACATTTATGAAATGGTGGGATATTTCAGAAAGTGTTTTTTTGCCACACTCTAAACATTATTCCTGAAACAACAAAGCTGAAAATGCCTAATATATGATGAGGCAGGCATAGATTTAAAATGCACCTTAGTACCTTGCCATGGAATGTATATGGTCCTCAGATTAGCAGCATTAACATCATCTGTAGTTTGTTAGAAATCTAGGATCCTGGGCCCCACTCCACACCTAATCAATCAAAATTTGCATTTTAGAAACAATTTTTGTATAGACACTGAAGTCTGAGAAATACTACTTCAGTATCTAAATTACTATTACATAATTAGCTACAATCAGTTGAGGGAGGTAGAGAAATGTACTTTTGTTTTAATAAATTAAATTTCTATTTGATTATGTGAACAAAGAATAGTATTGACAGAAAATAATCTCATTTCATCAGATGCCATTTAAAACTGTTTGTTTGTTTGTTTATTTATTTATTAAAGAGGCAGATGGAGCATGAGCAAGGGAGGGTCAGAGAGAGAGGGAGAGAGAACCCTAAGCAGGCTCTGTGCTCTTAGCATGAAGCCCAGTAGGGCTCAATGTGACAAACTGTGAGATCATGACTTTAGCCCAAATCAAGAGTCAGATGCCTAGCCAACTGAGCTCCCTTCAGATATTTTTTTATATTTATCACAGTGTATATCACCATGTAATAATTTACTGAAGTGTGATGAATACATTTAAATTACTGTGACTTTGCCTTGGTATTTCTCTCTAGTTCCATGCCTGTCCTGAATAAGACTTTAGACCTTGGTAATATTTCCTGTGCTTTTCATATGGATGTCCTCAAAATCACCTCTGAAAACCAATTATAATCTAAGATTCTGTGCCTCTGCCATCCCACTGCACATGGATTTGGGTGGCATATGGCAGATGGGAAAGAAAAAGAAAGGACTAGAAAACTCCATCCATGGAAACACAGGAAGATGGTCTAGATTGGGTGCTTAGCCACTATTTACCTCTTTACACTGAATTAAACAGTTAACTGTAAATAATGATTTAGAGAAGTTTTGCTGATTAGCAGAATATTTCATGGATGGCTATTTTCCAACAGTGCATCTGATCCAGGAAAAGGGGGTATATTTACAAATAATCATTAAAACAATCCTTTCCCCAAATAGTATTAAATTCAGTGATCTGGTTAAATCCCCTTAGGTTGATACTTAGCAACAAGAGCTAATATGCTCAATTAACAGAAATCGTCTGCCTTTCTTGAACTTTAGTTTGCAAAAGAATATCTGAGAATGTTGTTCAAAGAAGATGTTCCAAACCCTACTGAGATTGTGGCTCAGTAATTTGGAGAAAGGCTCAGGAATCTACATTGAAACAAGCATTCCAGAAAATTCTGTTACTGGTGTTAAAAATATTACATTTTGAAAGAACAGTGTTCTAAGACACTATATGCTTAGGAATTGTGAACTGTCTTCTAATATCAGTATTACTTAAATCCCAATTATCAGTCTAAACTGTAGATTGATCCATTTAATCGGGGCAAGCTTCCTGAAGACGATATTAAAAAAATTACTTCTATTTATTATAAGATTTTGTATCTTAAGCATTAAAATATGCAATCTATTATGTCTAAGTATTCATCACATTGCATTTTTGTAGGGAATAGTTCAGTACTTTTTTTAAATAAGAAAAGTATAAATTAGTATCTAACTGGTCTTGGGTTTTTTTGGTTTGTTTGTTTCTTAGCTACTTACTGTTAAAGGAGGAAAGGAAAGAAGAATGGGAGGGAAGAAGGGAGTAAGGAAGGAAGGAGAAACAGGAAATAAGTGATGTTTATTGTAAGGCATTTTAGTGGACTGAGATATATTCAATAACAATTTTCCTGTTATAAATCTGTTACATGGGTCCATGTCAGGAACTTTTAATTTTGAAAAAGTGGAGAGTGTATCATTTCTCATTTTATCAGTGAGTATTTGCAATTGTGATTAGACAATGACTTCATTGCATTCCCATGCAAAATGGAGCTATGAGAATTTGTAATATATATGGAGATACAGGAGTTTAAATACTGAAGTTGACAAATTTGAAATGTCTTTTTGACAAATATGGGAGAAAAAACACCATTGATTTATGTTACTTGATTAAGACACCATGAAATCTTCTATTTGAGGATTTATGGCATGACCAAAAGCTGAGTCATTCCTTTATGTTTCATATCACTTTATCTCTTGTTCCTAACATTATGTTCCATCAAACAACAGCATTAAGAGTCTGTAACATTTTAGACTTTGTCAGATCCCAAGGCAGTTGATCTCCAATCAGTCATTCAGTGTTTTCTCAGGGAGGTTGTCCAATCTCCTTCTCTGTATGTCTTTAAAAATAAAATATAGGAGCGCCTAGGTGGCTCAGTTGGTTAAGCGTCCGGCTTCCGGCTTCGGCTCAGGTCATGATCTCACGGTTTGTGGATTCGAGCCCCGCGTCGGGCTCTGTGCTGACCTAGCTCAGAACCTGGAGCCTACTTCAGATTCTGTGTCTCCCTGTCTCTCTGACCCTCCCCTGCTCATGCTGTCTCTCTCTGTCTCTCAAAAATAAATTAAAAAACATTTTAAAAAATTAAAAATAAAATATATTCCAGAAATATTTACTTACTTTTGGATTGCCAAATTAAAACATATATAAACATAATTTTCAAAGTTGATGAATATAAAGGGTCCTTTTTATATATTACTGGTGCTTTCTTGAAACCAATTGTCAGTGTTGAAATAAAAATCATAAAATCTGAGTACATCCTCACCTAGTAATTCGGTCACTAGGAATGTGTCTAAGGAAATAATCAGAACTTGAATGAGTTGTATAAGTAGACATTGTAGTATCATTTATCAATAGCATAATAAACCTGTTGACCTGTAGAAACATGGGTAAACACATTATAATATAACCATATTGATTGGAAAATGCAACCATTTAAATTAATATTTTTCAAAAATGTTTAATGTAAGATGACTCTCACCATACAATGTTAAGAGAAAAAAGCAGGATACAAGAAGGTTGATTTTGAAAATAAAAAATATACATAATTAAAAATTTGGATGGAAACATGTCTGGATTATTGAATTGCAGGTGATTTAAACTTTTTTGCTTGATAACTTTCTGTATACTCCAAAATCTTTTAAATGAGCTTATGTTACTTTTACAATTAGAAACAAATTTTAAAGGAATATACCTTTAAAAATTTTGGTTGTTCTAAGGGTAGTTTTGCTTAAGAACAGGTGGAAGGGGGGCACCTGGCTGGCTCAGTCGGTAGAGCACACGACACTTGATCTCGTGTTCACGAGTTCATGCCCCATGTGAGGCATAGAGCTTACTTAATAAACAAAACAAAACAAAATAAATAAACAAAAAACCACAGGTAAATGGGCTAAATGAACCTTTAATGTCCTTTCAGTTCTATGGGCCATCTGCCCAGACCTATTAACCGGTAACCACTGAAAGAAGGTCTATCCAATTAGTAAAAACAGAAAGAAACCATGCCTTTGTGAGTTCTATCTGTATCTGTGTGCATATCTGCTGCCGTAAACTAATGGACTATTTATTGAGTTCAAGCTGTCCCCAAGGAAAGCTGCTTCTACTTTGCTTCTATGTAAGTGTTGTTCACTTTTTACAACTAACTACTGACTCAAAGCCAACAGCTGGCCATTCGTGCTGTTGCAGATCCACAGCCCGAGTCCAAGAGTCTCAGGAATGAGCCTTCTCTGGTATCTTGAATATGCCTGTATAAACAGCAGACACCACTGAGGATGGTTGTATCTGCTTCTGCTCATGAGATAAATACATAAAACGTGAAGACAAAGCATGTGGAGGGCCACATCTTATTGGGTGACCTTGGGAAAGTCAACTACACTTTAGTTTTCTTATCTTTAAAATAAGAATCATAATGGCTTTCTCTGATTATGCCCTATAAAATATTATAAGAAAGAGGTTTCTAGACTACAGTTTTAAAATATTAGTTGACATGTGTTAATATTCACCTTCTCCCCATTTTTCTTTTCCTTCTCCAGTACATAGTGATGCTAAAGAAATGTAAAATAGCAGCCGTCCTCCTGCCTTGCCCAGGACTCATGCTGCTTTGTAATGTGATCTCAAAATGGAGTGCAACTAGATGGCCTGATGCTATTTATTATCACCACTTAAAGTGAACCCATATGCCAGTGGCATATTGAGCTGACAAGCTGTGATGTCATTGGCAGGAGCAGCACTCCCAGAAGGCAGAGTTGCTGAGGATTGTTTATGGCATTATTGTATGAACATACTGAATGCTGCTGGTCAATAGTAGCAGTGGTGTCTGGGAAAGTAAGGTCAAGTGAAGTGAGGACCTGAGTTACTGATGATTTAGGGATGACCACCTGTTGGAGGCATAGGCTGGACACAGATGAATTATGATTTTTTTTCAAAAATTAAGCTTAAATAGAGTTGTTAGCACTTATATCTTTTCCCTTCAAAAACTTTATTAACTTTATGGGAGACATTTACCTTTTCTTTGTCAAAATAGAAAAATACCCAGGTGTGAGCCCACCCTACTATATTTTCTTTTAGCTGTTTTATTACTGAATTTATAGCAGAATATTCCTGCCTTTTTGAGAAAGGAGAAATATTATTGATGTATTTTACAAAGGGGAGTGCACTATCCTGATTCTCTTTCTACTTTACTGATGGCACCTTCTCTGGCATCCTATCTGAGGTGTTTTTATGATATTTTTTTCTGGAGCCTGGCAAGCAAAGAAAAGTGGGTAGGCACCATATATTTTAAAAGCCTTAACAGCCAAACTACATTGTCCTATAGGTAGTGGAGTTTTGATCAAGACAGGGTATTGGGGTAATATCTATATTATGGAAGGATCACTTTGGCAGCTGTGTGGACTCAGGCAGGGAGACATATGAGGAATTAGGAAGCTATTATAATCCAGATGACACACGGGAATTTCTCTAATGAGGGCTTTAGTAGTCAGGGATCAGAAAGATTCACGAAATATTTAGGAGGTGAAATCAACAGGTATAGATTGGGTGTAACGATGACTCCAAGTTTCTGGACTGGGGATCTAGGGTGAGAAGTAGCTTCCAATCGTTTTTGTCTAGTTACCTGTTCTCTGAATTTTCAACGTCCCATATTTTTAAATTACACTTACTTGATTTTTTTTTATATTTAGTTTTCTCTTCTAGAGTGTTGGTTACTTGGGGATAGGAATCATGCTTTATTTGTCTTAGATTTTTTAGTGCTCAGCATACGGCTTGGCACATTTCAAAAAGTGCTTCTTTAAGGGAGTGACTTAAGTATAACTATAACTATATTAACTTTAAAAACATATCCTTAGTTTATGTTGACTGTCTTTCTCATTAATCTGAATCATTGTGTCATTATCGAAAATGATCTGATCAGATCAAATACATATTTCAATTGCACATGGGTCCTTGTCTTAACTAATTTCTCCCCAGGAATACCACAAATACCCAAATACAATAAAGTGAAAAATATTCAAATATGACTATAGATGAAAACACAAAGCTTTTTAACTATTAATTTAAGAGAGGAGAGCCGGTTGCAAGCCCGACATTCTGTCTTCCTGCTGGAGGCAGTAGTTCTAAGCTGGGTGTGATCCTTTGTGACTTTAGAGAATGATGGACAGGCCACATGGGTTAGCAGGGCTTTGAGATGATCTCTAGAGCACAACTATTGCTACTCCTCTCCTGAGGCAGAGATTTGTGTGTGGTTTATGGCAGTGGAATTGGTTTTATTTCATAAGCAGTCTGTCATTTCACAGTCAACATAGAATCGTGGTATTTTCCATTGTTATTCTTTATTACCAAAAGACTTTAAAAATCAGGAATAATAAAATCAAGCACAAAAGCTCTGGAGAGGCTTTTCAGCTGTTGGGAAAGCAATTTTGTTTTTCAAGTACACAGTTTGGTGGCCTTCTTTTCATATAGTTTTGAGACTATATGCTCAATATAATTAATATAAACTCTACTGTATGTAAGACTTAGATTCTAATCAAAGTTAAAGGTCACTTTCTAAATGGAGCCCTGACCAATTTTTGTATGATTATGAATTATGTCTAGGCTACACAGGAAAACCAACTTCGTGACTTTATAGTCCTATGTGTTACAATGTTCAAGCCTGGAATTACCATGAGTATATGCAGGGCCATTAGAATCCCTTCAAATGGAAAACAAGACCTTCTGCTACTTGGAAAAAATCTGTTAACATCTGTACATGGCGTGGTCTGCTTTACTAGTTTTCCTTTTCTTTTAATTTTTAAGGTTTATTTATTTTTGAGAAAGGAAGATAGAAAAAGAGAGAGACAGTGTGAGTGGGAGAAGGGAGAGAGAGAGAGAGAGAGAGAGAGAGAGAGGCAGAGAGACAGACAGAATCTGAATCTGAAGCACGCCAGGGTCTGAGCTGTCAGCACAGAGACCAATGCAGGGCTTGAACCCACGAACCACAAGATTGTCATGACCTGAGCCAAAGTGGGACACTTAACTGACTGAGCCACCCAGGCACCCCTGCTTACTAGTTTCCCTAAATCTATGACCATTTCCTTTTGGTTATCAAGTGAGCTACCTGGTGATTTTGTTTTCTTTTTCACTGCTTTTTCTCTGTAGGGCTGTATTTGGAATCAGTCTCCTTAGGACAGAAAGGCAAAGGAGACATAAAAGAAGATGAAACCAGGGATGCCTGGGAGAGCACATAGAGATGGGAAGAGGTTGGGCAGAGGAAAAAGACACAGAAAGAGTCTGTTAGGTGCAGTGTAGTAAGCTTCACACTGGTCTGTTATCAAGGCATTGACAATATGAGCATATTGTATGGAAACATTTTAATCTATAAAATACACAAGCCAACTGTTTTTAAGCCCTTTAAAGACATTACTTACAATATATATATATATATTGTTCTTATCAGACTCCAGAAATTTATTTTGTGTATTTTAAAGAAGTTGAATTTCTTTTGAAAAAAACTCTGATATAGGGTTTTCACTCCTTCAGAATGTCTTTTCTTTTAATTGGTCCTATTGATAAGAGTTTACCACATGTATCTAGTACAACTTACCACTTTACATTTTAAAACTCAGCATTAACTGACATCAATGGGAAGTTCCTATGGACATCAATTGCTTTTAAGTTTGAAGAATATACTTCTAAATATTCACTAGTTGCTTCAGAGAGCATAATTCCATTCCAGGATAACATTCCTTGATGTCCAGCTATAATGATGGGGCATTTTTTTCTAATTAAAAAAGCTGGTTTCCATTTAACTTAATCCCCAATTCAACTATCTTAATCCTAGCAGCATCGTCACATAGGGCCATTTAGCAATAAAGTAATAAGAAGCTGAATAGTTTATAGAAAAATCTAGTTTTTATTTTATTTATTTTTATTCTGCTTTTCTTTTTTCTTTTTAAAGAGAGTGTGTGCATGCACATGAGCAGGGAAGGAGGTGGGAGAATGAGAGAGAGAGAGAGAGTGGGAGAATCTTAAGCAGGTCTCCATGGTCAGCATGGAGCTCAATTCAGAGCTCGATCCCATAACTCTGGGGTCATGATCTGAGCCAAATTCAAGAATCAGACGCTTAACTGACTGAGCCACCCAGGCATCCCAAAGAAAGATCTATTTTATCACCAATAATTCTTGGGGAAATTTTTGCTGTATGGCAATTATTCTTAGCAGAATCTTGCCTTGCTCTTATGCTATAAGGTGTTTTGATGATATGACCTTTAACAGGAGTCACTTTCCTTTGAAGAAATTATTTAAATCCCTTGTGGAGAAAACATAATAATTGTTGGTTTAGATTTCAAATAGTTTTGTATGGTAAGTGATACGGTGTTTATAATGATGATGAAATATTGTTTATTATTAACAAGCAAAACTAGCCACTCATCTGTCCAGTCTTCCCTTAGATGTTTTTTCTTTAAGGAAATTTTTCTTTAACCCTATAATTAAGTAAGTCCAATCATCACATTCTACACTTTTTCATCTTGTCTCCTGTAAAATAACTTGATCCTATTTATATTCTCATCAATTAGTGCAGTGGCTGTACATTGTAAGTGCTGAATAAATATTTGCTGAAAAAATAAGATATGAAAACCTGTATGTAATATACAAAAATTTTACATTTTGTACTAACTTGGGTTTGAATTTGCATGATTTATGTTTTGCATCTAAATATGTAACAATGTGTATAGTAATTTAGCTTTATTTGCTACAAGAATGCATTACTTCTTAATTCTTTAAGATTACATTTATTTTTAGATTTTGTAAAAGTTATACATTTAAATTTATTTGATAATTAATTTGTATCACTATTAATGATGAAATACCATAATTATTAAAACTTAATGAAACATGTTTAGTTTTTTAAAGTTTATTTTATTTGTAATCTCTACACCCAACATGGGGCTCAAACTCACAACTCCGAGATCAAGAGACTCAAGCCCCACCGACTGAGTCAGCCAGGCGACCCAGAAACACATTTTGTTTTAATGCATAATTTTCTCTTCTGTTTTATCTTTTGGACTGTTTAAAAAACCAATTCACCTTCAATATTTGAAACATACATGAGAGTATCCTCCTATTGTGAATAATTGTTTTCGTTGTGAATGTTATACAAGCAAGGAGAGAAAATGTGGTTTAAGTATTCTGACTTAAAATAGTTTGCATCTTATGAATATAATGATGCAGAATGCCTTACTAGCTTATTTCCAGTTCTCTCTTTAAATTTGTATATATTTAGTGCTCATTGTTACGTTTCTTGAAATAAAATATCATGTAAATTCTGCTGTAGCTGTTGAGCCAGCTTTATAAAAGTGGTCTGGGTTAAAACTACAAAATCTGTCTGGTAGCCGCATAGGAAGGTGGGAATCTGTCCGGGCAGCTTGGACACAAGAATCTGAGTGACTCTCAGATACATGCCCTCAGCCTGATGTGGAGAGAACAATGCATGTCTCTATATTTTCTCAACTCCTCTTGCAGTTAGATAGCCCAAGTGACTTGCGTCTAGTGTTCAACCCTATCCTCAAACCAGGTCAGTGGCTACGAGGAGTGGAAAAATGAGATTACTATTTATTCCTCCCACTGTGTAATCTATAAAACTCTCTGCACCAAGCCAAATCATGTAGGCATTTTAGGTCAAAAGCATAACATAGATATGTTGGTTTATAGTGGCAGCATTGCTTAGGCGACAAGTAGTCTTGCCAGTAGGCAGCAGAAGATTGTAATCGCATTAAAGAAACTAGTCAATAGCAAATTTACACTATTTGATTTTATATGTCTGGTATTTTGAGTCAGTTCATTTGTGGTTTTTTCTCCTAAGACTATGTCTCCAATGAATATTGAGATTTGAGGCTAAATTTAGCTGATATGAGACTTAGGGCTGATTGTGGCTCTAACACGCAAGCCTGCAGCTTCATGGCTTATCACAGAAGAAGCTTAGTTTTGGTTCACCTGAAGTCTGGTGGGGTTATGGTGGAATGAGCGGGGGGTGCTTTTGTATCTTTTACATGTAGTTGTCAGGGATTTGGGCTTGTATAAGTCTACCTAGAGACTCAAGTTAGCAGAGGCTCTACATCCCCCATTGGACTTCCGAGACCTCCCTAGAGGTTGACATCCATTTGCCAATTGAGGAAGTGAGAATGTGGAGGTTTTAGAGTCCAGGCCAGCAAGAGGTACAATCTCTTCTGCTTAGGTTCCGTAATCTGTCTCATGGTCTAACCAAATGTGGAAAGAGTGGGAAAATGAGGTCTTCAGTGGGGTGGGCATTTCCCAAAAACAACACTTCTTCATCATAAGGTGGCATGCGTTTTTGGTGAATAGCTAGCTTCCTCTGCTAAGGTGAGAGACTGATTGTGATTGCTGTATTCAAGCAACAACTGAAATTTATCCTTGGAGTAATGGTATTGAAGATAAGGCTTTTAAGAACATGAAAACAAAATACTATTAACCCATAATTGAGTAAGTTTAGGACTAGAGGGATTGCTATGTCATCAAATAGAATCCCGTTCCGATGATTAAGGAGATATTCTTAGATTTCAGAAATTCAGAACAGTTGTTCCCCTTTTTTTCCCTCTGGTGATTATTTTTAAGTGAAGGGATAAAAATCCCTCTTTCTGCAGTTGCTTAAATAAAATTGCTAAGCAGAATGATAGTTTTATTTAGAAGATACATACAACACATCCCTCTGTGTTATAATGATTATATAAATATTCTATCATGCTAAAATAAATTTCTGTGACTAAGAATAGCTATGTCCTCATATACTTTACAAGTATCTCTAGGTCTTTGTGCCACTTGAGCCCCTCAATGACCCTTTGAAAAAGTTAGAGTGGGTATTATTAACTGCCCTTTTGCACAAGGAATGTGACACTCGCAAAGTTTTCCTTTGTTTTGTTTTTAAATATAGATTTTAAATGACTATTTCAAAAGCTTTTGGATTGTAAGGGTTAGATGAGTGAGAACTAGAACCCTGTGATGCTATTTTTATGACCCGCAGTGGTATCTATCTGGACACTGGAAAGGACCATTAGTGTCGATTTTTCAGTTTGTACGATCTATACACATGACCACAGATGCAGATAATGTGAGAATCACCAAGGTGACTGAAGTGACAGATCAGCATTGCTGGTTTTTTCATTTTGCTGGTGCAGGCATATTTTGTGTTTTGGCTTTTAAATATTTATAGAGTAGAATTCCAAGAGTGGACAGATATTAAGCCTTTTTCTTTTAATCTATAAGGAACAAGCCATCAAAACTATAGCTCCAATGTATGTATTTCTAAATAAAGCCAGAGCTATTTCTACTATTCTCAAGAAATGCTTTTATTTAGTATAGTTGACTTTTCACCTTTTATTCAATTCATTGCCTCTTTATTGAATTTTTATTGGCTAGAATTGTTCAGCATAGAGATAAAAGAAAAAGTCACTTTTCCCAAGATCACGGTCTTGTGAGGGATAGACAGAGGGGAGGTGAGACTTCCTATAGTCAAATAAAGCTGATGAACAAAGGCTATCAAAAGAGTCTTATAAGCCATAGGAGTAGAGGCTAACAGCCTTGGGTGAGATGGAATGGGGTGCTATAGAAGGTGTTCTGGAGGAGGTGATGTTTGAATTGATTCTGGAAGAATTCGAGAGTTCTGCAAGAGTCCAAGTGGATATGTATTGCTTTTTAAAATGTAAAATATGAAGTTCAGTTATATTTATATTTACTTATTATTTTTGAGAGAGAGAGAATATGCATGTTGGGGGGAGAGGGGCAGAGAGAGAGAAAGAGAGAGAGAGAATTGTAAGCAGGCCCCACACTTAGTATGGAGCCCAATGTGGGGCTTGATCCCATGACCCTGAGATCAGCCAAAATTAAAAGTAAGACACTCAAACAACTGAGCCACCTAGGTGGCCCCAAAGTTTAACTACATTTTAAATATTTGACTTAAATTCAGAAATAAGTCTAAAATATGATATCCATATCTGGACTTCAGAAGAAAATATTTAAAGACAGCTCAGTAGAAAATCATAAACACTGGAAAGTAAAACCAATAAAAAATACTGGGTGCGAAAGTCAGCATGCAATAAATATTGTTAGATTCATAATGAACTTGAAGTTTTTCGTACTTTCTCATTTATTATGACCTACGTATATTTCTCAATTTGTGAAATTTATCCTTCTCTTTAACTTTATCTCTGTTCCGACTCTGGCTATCCTATATGAAAGATGTCCCTGCTTCCACCTGCTGTGAGGTACTTACTATGTGTATTTTTTCCCATAAGTATATAAATAGTACATATATTTGTCAATTATTTATACCCAGACTCATTGTATCAGCCCTCATCTTTCATAGATTTCTGTAGCACTTACATTTCTGCGGGATTAAAAAAAATTCCCAATGGTGAAATATATTGTCTACCTAGAAGCCATCTGTTTTTGCATATGAAAATAAAAACCTGTATCTAATTTTCTTCTGAGAGAAATAGGCTCTCATCTTCTGGAACAGTTTATGAAAAGTTATGTGTGACTGTAGAAGAGAAAGGGAAAGATGGAAGGAACATCTAGCAAGAACATACTAGTTTTGGCCCCCATATACTGTAAGTCAATTTAGTTTTTTTATATGACCCAAAATGGATCCAGTGTTTTATTTATTAATCAGTAACCATAAGATTATAAGGAGCTAGTATAAAAATTATATTTAATATTAACATAAAACTGCCTCAGAATACATGAAGAACCACTACATTAATATAGACCCTTAACACATTTTGCCTGATTTTGAAGTGTGTCTCAGAGGACAAAGGCAACTATGTCTACAAGACTCACCTCTTTGATTTTGAACAACTACTCAATTTTTATTGAAAAATCAACACGATAATATTTTTTTAAATTTTTTAATGTTTTATTTATTTTTGATAGAGAAGAGACGGAGCATGAAAGGGGGAGGGGCAGAGAGAGAAGGAGACACAGAACCGAAAGCAGGCTCCAGGCTCTGAGCTAGCCTTCAGCACAGAGCCTGACGCGAGGCTCGAACCCAGAACGTGAGATCTGACCTGAGCCGAAGTCGGAGGCTTAACTGACTGAGCCACCCAGGCGCCCCTCAACACGATAATATTAAAGAAAATTTGAAAAGAGGTTTCATTGTTGTATTAGCTTAATATAATCATTTTATGTTGCACTCTTTGCTTATATTCAGAGATATTTTTCTATAGTTGCAATTCATTGGAACTCAAGGATTTATCATTTATGTATCCCACAAATGTTGATTGAATACCTACCCTGTGGCAAGCCCTGTTCTAGGTATGGGGGGACTCTGCTGTGAATAAAATAAAGTCGCTGCCTTTATGGTGATTATATTCCAGTGGAGGAGGAGTGGAAGAAGCTAGACCTTTAACACATAAATCAACAGATCAGTAATGTCAGGTGGCAATAAATGCTATGAAGAAAAATGAAAGCCTAGAAGGAGGATAGCAAGTTATGGGTGGCTTTTTAAACTAGGGTAGTTAAAGAAAAGAAGACTCCTCTGAGGAAATGATATTTGATCAGAGACCTGAGTAAAGTGAGGGGTCACCTCTGTGACCAACAGGGTAAGTCCATTCATGGCAGAGTAAATAGCAAGTATATGTGCTTGAGAAGGGAACTTGTGTGGTGTGCTCAATGGGGAGCGGAAGGACCAAGAAGCATGAAGCACAGGGAGCAAGAAAGAGAGTGGTCAGTGGTCACCAGGTATCACATTGTAAGTGCCTCTATGTGGCACGTGTGTGTGGGGTGATAGGAATATGCAAGTGACTAATACAGCCCTTAACTTCCAGAAGCTTACATTCAAATAGCTCATAGATATATAAGCAGGAAATTATAACAAAATGTGCTAGATGCCATTGATAAAGAAAGGAACAAAGTGTAGTGAGCAGCATAACTGCACTGGGGAGAAAAAGATGCTGAAATGGAATTTGGAGGATGAATAGGCGTTTTCAAGGAAAAGAAGAGAAGAAAGGGCATTCTAGATCTAGAGAGTAGCACACAGCAAAGTCAAGGAAGTGTGAAGTGTCTTGGCATACTTTAGGTTTTGCAAAATGTTTAATAAGATTTACAGGGCACCTGCCTGGCTCAGTTGAAAGAGTAGGCTTGATCTCAGGGTTATGATTTCAAGTGCCATGTTGGATGTAGAGATTTCTTAAAAATAAATATATTGATTAAAAAATGTTTAATGAGATTTAAAAAAATGTATGTGGGAGAGTCATGGAAATGAGGCTAGAAAATACATTAGAACAGAACTGTGAACGTTCCAAGTTAAAATAGCATTTCAAACATGACAATAAACTATTCTAGACTGTTTTCCTTTTTAATTTGAGTTATTTTATTCTATAGAAGTTTAAAACTTTATCCACTGCATTCAATTCATCGTTTTTCTCTATGATTTTTTTGCCACTCTTTAAAAGCAGGAAAAATTGTTAACAATCAATTAATAGCATCAAAGGGAGATAAGTTATCCATTTCCTCTGTTGAAGCAAATAAGAAGGATTTCCCAGACTACTTTAGTTTTCAGTTTTGGAGGGAAAATCAATATTTCAAAGTTATATGTATGTTGTTTATTAATTTATCTATTTATTTTTTATTTATTTAAAAATTTTTAGGGGTGCCTGGGTGGCTCAGTTGGTTAAGTGTCTGGCTTCGGCTCAGGTCATGATTTCACTGTTATTTATTTTTGAAAGAGAGAGAGAGAGAGTGTTAACAGGAAAGGGGCAGAGAGAGAGGGAGACACAGAATCTGAAGCAGGCTCCAGGCTCTGAGCTGTCAGCATAGAGCCTGATGTGGGGCTCAAACTCATGAACCGCGAGATTATGACCTGAGCCAAAGTTGGACACTTAACCAACTGAGCCACCCAGATGCCCCTAATTATTATTACTATTTTTTAAATAATGGGTTTCCTAGTTTTCTCAGGGATAATGACTTTACATAAATTCCAGAGACACATATAGTAATGTATCTTTGACTACAATTACTTGCTCAGCTAATATTACTTTTCAGGAGATTTCATATATTTTGAGTAATTGTTATTATTGTTTAAAATTTACTTACTTTATTGTATTCCACCCCGGTTGGAATACTTTTAGAAATTTTAAGAGTGGGGCGCCTGGGTGGCTCAGTTGGTTAAGTCCCTACCCCTCTCATACTCTGTCTCAGTCTCTCAAAAATAAATAAACACTAAAATAAAAGAAATTTTTAGGAGTAAATTATAAAAAATTCTAGATTCTGAACATAAAATTTCCCAATGTATTATTTTATCCTCTGAACCTTGAAAGATTTCACTTCAAACTGGTTTCATTGGTACTCTCTATTTTGTTTATGTTTTATTTCATAATCATAAACTTAACTCTGCACTACAGTTAGACTTGGAGGGAGATAGGAAAATGTGGACCCTAAAGAATAGCAGTGAGAGCCCAGAGATTATCAGATGTTGCCTCTAATGAGGGTGGATAGGTGCTCTCTTGAGCTGCAGAAGGAATGGGGTGGTCTGCTGGTTAAGATAAAACACAAATGAAATTTATTTGAGTTGTCCACAGTGAGCAATGATGAACTTATTGCTGCTCTTGACATTCTTGGACCCAAAGCACTCCGTGGCTTCTACAATATTCCTATCCTCCTTCACTTTGCCAAAGACCACATGCTTGCCATCAACCACACAGTCTTGGCAGTGCAGATGAAAAATGGAATCATCTGTATTGGGTTGAGTATTTGCTCTGGGCAAGATGCCAGGACCTGCATGCTTCAAAATACAGCCCTCATCATCAAATTTCTCCCCGTAGATGGACTTGCCACCAATGCCATTATGGCCTGTGAAATCACCACCCTGACACATAAACCCCTGAATAATTCTGTGAAATATAGAATCCTTATGACAGGTCCCAGTGCTCAGACTGCAAAAAGGTTTCTCCTGTCTTTGGAACTTTGTTTGCAAATGTCTTGAAGTCACTGTGGCCTGAGAGCTTGTCCTTGACTGTGATGTCAAAGAACAGGGTGGTTCACCTTGGCCAGGCTGCAGCAGCGTTGACTGCATCTGCAAAACCTCATTGGTACTCTTTTTGAAGATGTAAGTCCTTCTAGAATTCCCAGAAAAGCATTATATGCAGTCCATAAGAAATCACAAATTATGAATGTTTTTCACGGGATATGTTTAAATCGCTGTGTCAGCCATCCCTTGATACTCTTCCTTAGAAGTTCTATGGTGAACCAATGTTTTGGGAACTGTGGGCTGTGCAGAATTTGAGCTTGGGGACTCTGGGGTTCTCCAGAGGAGCAGACAGCTCCCCGAGAGGCATGGTTGGGTCACTGGGAGTTTGCACAGGCGCCTTTCTGGCTATGTGAGAGGGCCTTCATTAGTCTTAGTGTCATTTATTATTTTCAAACATAGTTCTAGAATGGAAGCATTTACCTATATCAAGTGAAGATTTTTTAGAACATACCATCATTCACAATTGTCACACATGTCTAAAAGCATGGTCATAGTCCTATTTTAATGGACTTTGTATAACAAGTCTCAAAAACCTTGGAATATTAATGTTTTACAAACTGGTATTTAGAAAAGAAGGACATTTTATGTCTCCAAAAGACATTGAAACAGAAGGCAAATGACCTGGGAAGGAAACTAACATTTATCTGCTTATGGGCTTTCTTCTGCCAGTGGAATACATCAGTTCATTTACCTGCTGCAGTTGTTACACAGATGTGATTAACACTGTATTACCTAAGTGCCTAAACTGAGGCTCAGAGAAGTTGGATGACAGCATCATGAATTGGAATCCAGATCTTTTTGGCTCTTATGTCCATGGTGTCAATTCTGCTTAAATGCATCTTTCTGAGTTCTGCTCTAGTTAATTATTACAACGTAACAAACCACCCCAACACTTCATGGTTTAAAACAACAACAATTTAAATTCTCTCATATGCCAGTAGGTTCCATCAGCCTTCCTACATGGTAGTCTCAGGGCAGCATTCCAGGAAGCGTAAATGGAACTAGGGTCTAGAAGTCCCACGGGGCCACTTTACCACATTCTGTGAGTGAAAGGAAGTCCTAAGACCAGCCCAAGTTCAAAGGGTGGAAAATAGCTTGTATCTCTTGATGGGAGGGGCCACAAACATTTTATGACCGTATTTAATCAGACACTATTCATTTCTCTTTTTAATTTTTAAGCTGTTGTCTTATGCTACGCTATTACCAAAGCACTTAAAAATATTAGAAAATGAAGTTTTAAATTCTTAAATGTGTCTTTTAATTTTGTCCTACTTTACCATTGTGAAGGAGATCATTGTGAAAGAAGATGATGAGCATGAAGATAACTTGAAAGCCTGTAAATAGAACCCTCTGTAAGCTAAGGTGTTATTATGATTTCTAGAAGATGCTAGGATTTACAGTTGAAAGGAGTTTTAATAGATTAAAAATAAATGAAAAAGAGATTTGAAATGTAAGCTGTCGTTTATAGGACATAGACATTTTCCTCAGGACTTGGAAGTATTATTTATTTTCTGAAATGCAATAAAATGTGATTTTTTTAATTAAATGTTTTGTTGCTTGTTGGTATAGAATCAGTAAAAGTTGTGTGAAGTCAAAGTCTTGCCATCTTTTGGGTAGTTTATAGTATTAGATCCAGATGCTCTCATATCAAGAAGGCTGTGGAATCATATCATGGGTATTGAATCATCCTGACAAATGCAGAAATGCCTGATTACTCAATCTTAATTCCTCCATAAAATATAATTCCTTTTGGCATCTCATAATATGGCTGCCGTGTGCTAAAATGAGTTCTAAAATGGGAAACCTACATGGTGCTACGAAAAAGATATCCTCCAGGGATTTCTTTCCTAAGGGAGGGCTGGGTGAGATTTGGGGACTTTATTTAGGAAAAAGTTCTTAAAAATTAACAACAACTTTGGGTGATCCAAGTTTCCAGTTACGGAATGAAGAAGTCACGAGAGTAACAGGCACAGCACAGGGAATACAGTTAATGGTATTGCAATAGCGTTGCATGGTGACAGGGAGTGGTGAGCAGAGCATAATGCGTATGGTTGTTGAGTCACTAGGTTGTATGACTAGAACTAATGTCACATTGTGTTTTCATTGTGTTCAGGTTAAAAAATGTATCAGTTGTCAAAAAGTGTTAACAACCTGGTCACCAAGACCCCGCTTTCCATTCTTGCATAACCTGCTTGCCTCTATGAGGCATTTGAGTTTGATACAGTGACAGAATTATGGTTGAGAAGAGTCAAACACTGCCCTGGTGTTTTATAATTAAGGAATTTGGGGGCTGCTACTAGGCATGTCAATAATACATCAGTGACAAAGGGTGGAGACTCTCAGGTGTAGAGATGCAAAATGAAAGGATGAACATAAGGGTTTCATCTGAGCTTCCTGATCATGCTCTGAGAAACAGTGGTGCAAATTTTGCCTGTTTATGAACCATATCTGAAAACTCGATTTTGGCAGTAATACTTTAGCACAGATTGCACCTGCTGCTTTGAAAATGCAGCTTATCAGTCATCCTTAGCATCATATTGATATCCAATCCAACACAGTCTGAAATTTTGACTTCTCACAATATTGTTATAAACCTACTTCAAAGAATGGAGAAAAAAATCACTCTAAATTGCCTTGAATTCTGAATTCAGAAATTTAGGCAAAATAAATAGTAGTTAAATTCTTCAATCATATTTTGGATTGGCATAGTTTTTATAAGACATACTTGATATATATATGTATATATTTATATGTTATGAATTCTGTTGTGTTTATCATTATTAAATTTTTCTCAGAGTATAGCTACGAATTTCATACCAACTGGCAATTTTAAGATTGATTAGAAAGAAAAATTATCAGATGCTTCTAGATCTATTTTCTGAAACAAAGAAATGAAATAGATCAACTTGGATAATTTTGAAAATTGCCCAATTAGTTTTAAATAATAGTAGCAAACATTACTGAATGCTTCTTATGTGCCAATATTTTCAGAATTCCATATTAACTCATTTATTCCTATTAGATAGCCCTGCTTCATAGATGAGTAAACTGAGTTGTAGAGAGGGAGTAAAATTTGTCTAGATTCACAGAGAAGAGGGATTCGTTTCTGGCGGTTTTATTTCCATGTCTGGTCTTAATCACTCCCTTCCACCACTTCTTGCCTTGTCTCTCTCAGATGTGCATCTGGTCTCTGCTGAATTTCCCACAGGCCTGGGTTTTTAGACATTGTTACAATGCGCAGGAGTCTAAACTTTACTGGGCTTTTGGTATATTTTGTATGAAACTTCAGTATGTATAATCATAGTTACTGTAATGACAGTATGAAGTATAAAAACAAAATCCATCAATACAAAGGTTGGTGGGAGCTGTGGATTTTCCTTACAGAATAAAATCATGTTTCCACTCTAAACATGAGTTTTCTTTTCTCTTCTCAGATGGTTTAAATAGAGCCAAAGAAGTTAGTTTAGACTTTAGAAACTCAAAATTAGTTTTTAAATGTGGTAACGTGAAAATTAAGGTTAGAATACAAGGATTTATTTAGAATGCTATTAGGTACAGGATTACAATCCATGGGGTCCAAGCGCAGACTATACAAGAGCAAAGTTCTATACAGCACTTATCCTAGGGTAGAACTACCATCGCTCCTGACTGTGAGGACTAGAGCTTAATAAATATTAAATTTAATAAATACAAGGAAGCAATAGTGAGAAGAAGCAACTTGATAAACAGGCAAAAACAATGGTATGAGTCCTTGCTATTTAAAATTTGTCCAGGGGTGCCTGGGTTGCTTAGGCGGTTGAGCGTCAGACTTCAGCTCAGGTCACGATCTCATGGTTCATGAGCTCAAGCCCCACATGGGGCTCGCTTGCTGTTCTTAGCGAAGAACCCACATTGGGCCTCCTGTTTCCCTCTCTCTGCCGCTCCTCATGATCTCTCTCACAAACATAAATATTAAAAAAATATATATATAATGTTTGGCCATAAAACCAGGAGCATGGACATCACCTGAGCACTTGTAAGGAATGCAGAGCCTCAGATGCCAACCCAGGTGTAGGGAATCAGAACCCACGTTTGTGTCAGCAGGCGATTCATCTGCACACTAAAGTTTCAGAAGCCCTGGGCTAGCGTATTCGTATTTTGTTGTAATTAGTTGTGTAAATATGAATAAGTCACTTACTATGCTCTGTATTTTAGTTTCCTCCATTCCTTACCATTTAGTGTACATTGATTCTGGACAAGTTAATTCTGTAATCTTCATTTAGTTGCCTGTAAAATAGAGGTACTTATAATAGCTACCTTATATTAGTATAATGATTAAATAGGGTAATAATAATAATTGTAAGGTTTGTGGAACACTGCATAAAGCATGTGGTTAATAAATGCTTGTGATTATTAGTTTAGTTATTGTTTCCCTGGTGTGCTGTATTATCTTATAGATTACATGGCAAGTGGGATAATAAATTTCTCCCTAAATTTCCTATACAGACATATAAGTTGCTTTTTTTTCACACCTTTATGAGGTAATGCAAAATTTTTTTCCAAACTGGTTGTACCAATATAAATATGCTTTTAAAAACTGAAAAATTTGGGGCCTCATGGGTGGCTCAGTTGGTTAAGCATCTGGCTTCAGCTTAGGTCATGATCTCATAGTTTGTGGGTTCAGCCCTGCGTCGGGCTCTGTGCTGACAGCTCAGAGCCTGGAGCCTGCTTCAGATTCTGTGTCTCCCTCTCTCTCTCTGGCCCTCCCCTGCTTGTACTGTCTCTCTCTGTCTCTCATAAATAAATAAAAAACATAAAAAAAATTTAAAGGAAACCTGAAAAGTTTAAAGCCGCAAACTTTTCCAAGAGTTAAAGTGCCCAGTGGAAAAAACACTGGCATGGGGATTAGGTGGACTATAATCTAATCCCAATGCTTCTGACCTTGAACCTGTCATTTAACCACTTTGGCTTTCTTGATGTTATATGAGAATATAAAGTGCTTTAAAATGCTTACAGTACTATTTTGTAGAACTGGCAAAACTGAGCACCTGGGTGGCTCAGTCAGTTAAGCATCCGGCTTCAGCTCAGGTCATGATCTCACAGTTCGTTGAGCCCCCTGTCAGGCTCTGCGCTAACAGCCCAGAGCCTGGAGCCCTCTTTGAGTTCTGTGTCTCCCTCTCTCTCTGCTTCTCTCCTGCTCACACTCAGTCTGTCTCTCTCTCAAAAATAAACATTTAAAAAAATAAAAAAAAGAACTGGGAAAACCCAATTATTATGTCTATCTTATCTGAGTCTATGAGAATTTGTGATAGGATGTTCACATGACCACTGTTTTGTGGCACTACATTGGGTACTTTTAGAAGCTTCAGAAAATCTCCCAGAATATTAAATTACTGTTTCTGCCATGAATATATGCTCTCTTTCTCTTTATTTAATCCCAAATTCATTATTTCTACAAGAAATAATCTGCTATTTAAAGGGGTGCTCATTATATAATAGTATCAACACATTCACTAAAGCTTCACATAAAAGTCTTCTGTCCCCTCCTCTATCACTGTATTGTCCAGGCGTGCGCTGGCTGGAGCATTGTAGGACTGCGACAGATCTTCACTGAATGGTGCATAGTGGATAGTGACTTCACGCCCATTGTTCTGCATTTGAAAATTCACTGAAATTTGTTCCTTCCCTTTTTTGGTAATTGAGTTTATAGCAAAATATCGACTCTATGATAACCAAGAAGTCAAATGTTTGGAGTTCACTGAGAATGAAAATCTGTCTCAAATTCACAATTAATTCAGCCAGTGTTTATGTTGGACCAGTGTATATAATGAAACTTTCATAAATGAATAGAACTTCTTGAACCCTTCTTAGTTTGCCGCTTTTGTTTCTCTTTCTCAGTTAGTGATGATAAATGTTCCTGGTGAACATGTGTCCAACAGACTAAATAAATATTGAAATTGAACTGGATGTTGAAGCGATTACAAATTAAATAAAGATCTTTTTTTTCTGCTTATTCTAATATATCTGCAAGTCATAACCCAATGAGGTTCTCTGAGATTTAAAAAGGAAAGAGCAGTTTCTTAAAAACTAGGGGAATGTGATTTTGCTTAATCATTAGATTCATAAATAAGTAAAGACTGTTATCAACATATCTCTGAGATAAAGACTTTAAGTCATTAGAAAAGAGATGGTCTTGAAGGAATCCCACTTATATAAAATTTGAAAATGTAGACATTTATCTGAAGATCTGATTATGTATTCAAAACAATGACTTCAGCACTGAGAGGGCCAGAAAGAATTTCTGGAGAGCAGGGTATTGCTTTTGTATGCAGATAAGTTAAGGCTGCAATGGATCTGTTATCTTCCTTTTTTTAAGCAGCTTTTAAAGATATGATTGACATAGATATTTAGTGTGCATATTTAGTGTAGCATTCAATTGGATGTTTTGGCATATATATATATACATATACATATATATGTATATATATGTATATGTATATATATATAAAGCCTTCACCACAATTGAGTAAATCAACATATTTAGTGATCTTTGGATTGATAGAGGTATTTAGTTAAAGTGTCAGAACCAGATTTCATCTTTTCTTTAGCAAAAATTTTACTACTGGGTTGGATTTTAATTAAAATGAGACCTGTGTACACTTTTTTCGTGGCTAGCCACAGAGCATTGTTTTCTAACTATCATTTAGATCTATTCATTTTTTAATTTAGGGTGTGGCTAGAATACAAACTGTAGCATGACTGGCCTCCAGTGGTGTCTTTGAAGAATAGCATCACTGCTAGATTCAGAGCAACAGGTGAGAGATTCAGAAAAGAGCCATTACCTGTGAGCTACGATCGATCATGCACATAAACTGCTTGGTGGGGCTGGTGAAATGGAACATCTATTGTGGGCAGATTCCTCTGTATGGAAAAAGCTGTTGATGCTAGGTTATACTTTAATGCAATTGCCGCTCGAAACTTTTTCATAGGGGAAGATTTACCCTGAATTTCATTTTAGGAGAAGAGACTTGCTTCTCTCTGGCTATCTTCTTTCTGCTATGCTGATACTTCTTCAAAGTATATCTTTATCATATTACCTGTTTGTTTTGCGTGTCTTTTTTTTCCTTACAGCTTTTCATTTTGGTTAACTGCTCAAAGAACTCTGAAATGGCACCTGTATGAGTACAAATTAAGGATCAATGTACTTGGCATTGTTGATTTGAAGTAATTTTAATGATGAGTGAAGGTAACTGGGAGGTTTGCCTATGGTTAGTATCAGGCATCAAGACAAGAAGTATTCAGATCTTAAACTGCTGTCTTTGGGCATGTTTTTTTCTTGCTCGTATTTCTCTCTCTTATTCTGTTGTCCACAATAGTAGAAAAGAAGAATCATAAATAAACTATGGGAAACCAGGAGAAGAGTATATGTTAGAATAAGTGAAGTAGATATTATATTTTTTATTGTAAGTATAATAACAATTCTTCTATAGAAAATAAAATCTTCCAGCTTAGGAAAAGAGAACTTATTGTAAGTATAATAACAATTCTTCTATAGAAAATAAAATCTTCCAGCTTAGGGAAAGAGAACTTCAAATACTTGGATTGGTCAGGGCCAGTTGAGGTTGACATGAAAATCTGTACCACCACTAAATTTTTTTTCTCAGACTTTTCTGCTCACTTCATCTAAGCCACCATCACTACCCAACGTTCTTCTGATTTCCAGCCAAGGGCAGGAACTCTGGAATCTTTATTTTTGCCTAGTGTCTCATCTAAATGCATTTATGCGGTACATCTCACACACATTTATGTTCTTCTATTTATGTTCTTCTATTGTTGTTGTATGTGTGGGTTTGTATTAGTTCACTGTATTCAGGCAAGCGGATGGAGCCCATATCCAGATGTCCAAATATTCTTAGGCCTCATCAGCTATGGATACAAATGAAGTCAGTTTAATAGTCACATGTGTCCTTTTATGACGCATATCACCATCTCAATCTCCTGAAAACTGCTCTTCCCCCATTCACCACTCTTGTATTTTGGGGGGAGTGTCTTCAGGTGGAGTCTAACATGCTCATGAACGAGTCGTGTGAACCATCTCATTGGCTGCCGTGGGGTGTCTGAACACATTGATCCTTTTCTTCTAATGCCCACTGCCCTATCTCCAGGCTCCACCGAGGCACTACACACCTCAGAGGCCAAAGATAACATGTTGTCTGATTGGAATGCATTCTCTCATTGTATTATGCTGGACATGACTAAAGTATTGGTTTTGCCTCAGTGCCTGACAAAGCTCTTCTATAAAGTTCAATTATGAGAAAGACTTGGGAGTTGAGAAGGAGTTAAATGTCTGTGACAGCGGCCAGCTCTTCCTGTTTTACGAAAAAGACCTTGTTACTGCATGAATCTCTCTCCTGTGATTTGCTCTTCTTTCATTTGGATGATTTCTTTACCAAAAGGCTCTCTGGTTTCTTTATCAATTAGGATTAATTGATTAAATAATTGATTTTTCCATTAGAACCAATGAAAATCTACAGAAACAGGGGCTTAAATGAGTTAGAAGTTAATTTCTTTCTCATAAAATTAATCCAGATGTAAATAGTCTGGGGCTGGTAAAGTACACACTCTACCTGTCAGAATTCCAGGGTCCTTTTGTCTTTTGCTTGCCATCCTCTCCATGAAGCTTCTACCTCATAGCCTGATCTGATGGTTCACATTCTAACCATTATGTCCAGCAGAATGGAGAAAGGTGTGTGTGTGGGAGGGTATTCACACTTTGTCTATAAGGACATTTCCTAAAGTTGCAAGTAAGTCTTTTTAAATAAAATCCTATTGGTCATCATATAGTTATACAACCACACCTGGCATCTAATGAGGCTAGATAATGTAGCCTTTACTATGGTAGTGATGTGCCTAACTATTATTATGATGATTTTATTGAAACAAGAAGGGAGAACATATATTAAGGAAAAACAAGTGGACTTTGACACAGTACCATGCAAATGGGTTTCCAGAACACCCAGCCTAGCAGCTGACCTTGGGTCAAACCAATATTAGTTCCTTTCAAGGCCATCCTGGGCTATTTAATTTGGACCTCTATATGGCAAAATATCACCATTCCTTTCATGTCCCTTCTGGCTAAGATTGCCATTTACAAAATTGTCCAGTGCCCTTTTCCTTCTCCTTTTTATCTCATTGGATTAGGATTAGCTTAGAATGAGACACTTGTTCTCTCTGTGCTGTGCTACAATTATCTATACGCTGTGATAGTTTCCCCGATTGTGATCTTTGCACCAAACTGTATCAGATGGCATGCTTTGGTGACAAGTATTCATTCCCTTGATACCAAAACCAGATAAAGACATGACAAGAAAGGGAAACTGTAGACCAGTGTCTCTCATGAAAATAGGTGTAAAAATTCTCAATGAAATACTGGCAAAGAGAATGCAGCAATGTAGAAAAAAAAAGATTTACACATCATGACTAAGTGGTGTTTATTCTAGATATATATGCTAGGTTCAATCTTCAAATATTAACTAAAATAATCAATTATATCAATAGGCTGAAGAAGAAAAATCACATGATCATATCAATAGATGCTGAAAAATCCGACAAAATCCAATATCAAATATTTTGTTTTGTCTTTTAAGTAAACTCTAATTTCAACGTTGGGCTCAAACTCATGATCTCGAGATCAAGAGTCACATGCTCCACTGACTGTGCCAGCCAGGCGTCCCCAATATCAAGATTTTTTTTTGCATAACTTTCTGGTTTTTTAATTCTGTGGCACCAATATGAAGTCTTGATTTAAAAAAAAAACTCAACAGTGGTGCCTGAGTGGCTCAGTTGGTTAAGCATCTGACTTCACCTCAGGTCATGATCTCAGAGTTCATGGGTTCAATCTCTGCATCTGGCTCTTTGCTGACAGCTCAGAGCCTGGAGCCTGCTTCAGATTCTGTGTCTCCCTCTCTCTGCCCCTCCCCTGCTCATGCTCTATCTCTCTTTCTCTCAAAAATAAATAAACATGTTAAAAAAAACACCTCAGCAAACTTAGAGGAAACTTATTCAACTTGATAAAGAATATCTACAGAAATCTACAGTTAGCATCATACTAAATGATAAGAAATTAAATGCTTTCCCCCAAGACTGAGAAGAAGACAAGAAAGTTCCTTAGTATTTTATATCATATGAGAAGCTTAGTTAATGCAATAAGACAAGAAAAGGAGTGTATGAAAATATTGGGGGAAAGAAAACTGTCATTGTTTGTGGATTACATGATTTTCTATGCAGAAAACCCCAAATAATCAGCAAACACACCTATGGAACTAATAAGATAGTAAATTTGCAGGATACAAAATTAATATATAAAATTCAATTGCTTTCCTATATGTCATCAATGAATAATTATAATTTGAAGTTAAAAACATAAATTTAGGCATAAATCTCATAAAACGTATACAAGAACCACATGAGAACTATAAAACTCTGACAGAAATCAAATAACAGCTAAATAAACTAAGAAATGTTCTAGGTTCATGTATAGGGAGACTCAATATTGTTAAGATGTCACTTCCTCCCACTGTTGATTTAACACTGATCAAAATCCCAGCAAGTTATTTTGTGGATATTGACAGAGTGATTCTAAAGTTTACATGGAAAGGCAAAATATCCAGAATAACCAACCCAACACTGAAGAGGAATAAGAGAGAACTGACACTACCCAGCCTGAAGACTTCTTTAAGAAGCTACAGAAATGAAGACAGTGTGGTGTTGATGAAAGAATCGGCCCATACAGAACAGAACAGAAAGCTCAGAAACAGACCAATGCAAATATGGTCAACTGATCCTTGGCACAGGACTAAAAGTGATTCAATGAAGAGTTTTAACTAATGGTGCTACAATAATGGGAATCTAGATGCAGACGTTACACTTTTCACAAAAATTAATTCAAAATGGATCAAGATTTAACGGTAAAGTTCCAAACTGTAAGCCTTCTAGGGAAAACATAGGAAAAAAGTCTAGGTTACCTTGAGTTTTTAGATATGACACCAAAAGCATGATTTATGAAACCAAAACTAGTAAATTGGACTTTATTAAAATTTAAAAGTTCTTGGGATGCCTGTGTGGCTCAGTCAGTTAAGTATCCAACTCTTAGTTTTGGCTCAGGTCATGATCTCACAGGTTCCTGGGTTCATGCCCCACAGTGGAGTCTGCTCTAGGCCTGCTTGGGATTCTCTCTCTTTCCCTCTCTCTCTGCCCCTCCCCTGCTCACATGCTCTCTGTCTCAAAATTAAATAAATAAAATTTAAAAAAATTTAAAACTTCTGTCCTAGAAAAGACACTATTATAAGAATGAAAAGACAGAGACCAGGAGAGAAATCTTTGCAGAATACCACCTGGTAAAAGGGATTGTATTACAAATACATAAAGAATTCTTCACAGGAATTCAACCATAAGAAAATAACTCAATTTAAAAAGAAAGGGACAAAGGATTGGAATAGATACTTCACTAAAAAAGACAATACAGATGGCAAATAATCATATTTAAAAATACTGGATATTTTATGTTTAAGGAATTGCAAATTAAAACAACAATGAGACACCACTGTATACCTATTGGAATTATCAAAATCCAAAAAACTTGATAATACCAAATGCTGGTAAAGATGTGGAGTAACAGGGGTCCTCACTTATTGTTGTGGGAATGCAAATGGCACGGTCACTTGGGAAGTCAGTGCTTAGCGAAGCTAAACATAGTTTAGCACAATCCAGCAGTTGTATAGAAGGAGATGAAAACTTCTGTCCACACAGGAAACTGTACTTGCATGTTTATAGCAGCTTTAGTCATAATTATGCAAAACCAGAAAAATCAAGATGTCCTTTAATATATGAATGGATAAACTATGCTACATTTATGCAATGGAACACTGTTCAGTGATAAAAAGAAATGAACTATCAAGTTTGATCCCAACTATAGGATGTTCTGGAAATGGCAACTCTATAGAGATAAGAGAGAGATCAGTATTTGTCAGGGTTTCTGTGCTGAGATGGAGGAGTAATGAATAGATGAAGCATGAGGATTTTTTAAAAATGTTTATTTATTTTGAGAGAGAGCAAGACACAGAGTGCAAGCTGGGGAGGAGCAGAGAGAGAGAGAGGGAGACACAGAATCTGAAGCAGGCTTCAGGCTCTGAACTGTCAGCACAGCTCAATGCGAGGCTTGAACTCACAAACCATGAGGTCATGACTGAGGTGACTCCAGATGCTTAACCAACTGAGCCACCCAGGTGCCTCAAAGCATGAAGATTTTTAAGGGGTGAAATGATTTTGTATGATCCTTTAATGTTGGATGCATGACATCCCAAATTATTTCTCCCTGTACTTCTACGTTTTCTCCTTTTTGGACGAAAAGGAAAGGATGTCTCCTAGAAGAGGGAGGCAGGAAAAATGAAACAGGACAAAAGAAAAAGTTAATGCAACATACAATGCAACATGCAATTACTTTGTAATGTTCTTTAAAGAATTACTTTCCTTCCTGTTACATTTACCTAAATTACTTGCCTTCATCTACCTAGGAAATTCAATTATAAAATATCTGTTTCATATCTGAAATGTCTGAAGTTCAGTATGGACCCCAGGGGAAATTTTCATCAAGCTTATGTAAATACATCCTTGTTTTGACTACTCCTGGTGTGTTCAATCACAAATAGAGCTTTTTTGTATTTCTATAATCTGTAACATAAAATGCAATTGATCTTAGTGTGGAACACAGATACTATGATATAGCTTATGTCAAGATGACTTGAAACTTCTCATCTTTCTTTCACTTATGTTATTTTTTTTTAAATAACATTTTAAACTATTTGTTTTGAGCCATTTAAAACTATTTATTTGTTTTGAGGGAGAGAATGCAGGCACAAGTAGGGGAGGAGCAGAGAGAGAGAGAGAGGGAGAGAGAGAATCCCAAGCAGATTCCACAGTCAGCACAGAACCCAAGGTAGGGCTTCATGACACGAACTGTGAGATCATGACCTAAGCCAAAATCAAGAGTTGGACACTTAACCAGCTGAGCCACTGAGGTACCCCAAGAAAAGCCATTTTTATTCATATCTGAAAAGACTTGGGGGACGCCTGGGTGGTTCAGTTGGTGAAGTAACTGACTTCGGCTCAGGTCATGATTTTGCAGTTTGTGAGTTGAAGTCCTGCATCTGGCTCTGTACTGACAGCTCAGAGCCTGGAGGCTGCTTCAAATTCTCTGTCTCTGTCTCTCTCTTTCTCAACAAACAAATAAGCATAATAAAAAAAAAGACTTGGTATTAAATGCTAAGAATAAATGCTTAAATGGCCAGGAATTGACTGAGTTTCTTAGCCTTTATGGTATAAAAATATCAACTATTTTAAAAATAATGTTATCTAGGACTAAAGATTTCTTTTAAGTGGGAATTTTTTCTAATAAAGGAAAATGGTAGTGATTTTTTTTTTGGTAGTGATGTTTTAATGGCAATTTCTGAAACTAGTCCAAAGTTGCTCTAATATATACAGCATCGTACATTTATGGTAAGTAACTAAAATAATTTAGAATCCTGATTAGCACCAAGCAAAATCCAGTTAAAATAGGTGCTTAGTATTTTCAAAGCACATAGGATCTCTGGAAATGCATTATTGAATATTATTTGTTCTTTTAATGATTCATCAACATTTAGAAGTATAAGCTTTTATTGTCAGTGTTTTAAAAGTCAGCTATATAAAGTTGATAGAGTATACACATTAGATATATCCATTAGTCATTTTTCAGGAAATGGACTATGTATGCAAATCCGAATGTTTATTGAAATATAAAACAAGAGGAAAATAAGCCTAGTTTTGTAATAAAAGACAAATGTTTGAATTTTTGCAAGTTAAAAAAATATTCATTGTTATTTTTGTCCCCTTCTGCCTTCATGCCTTTTATTCTCTCCCTCAGAAGACACACATGCTGCTTACCAGGCAGTACTTTTTAAAATATCAAGGACATCAGAAACCTGGAGTTCTGTAGTATTTGATAGTGTTAGAACAGGCTGAAGGGTAAATCTTTGTCCACATTATCATTTTCCAGCCTGTTTCTTTTTTCAAGTTAGCCAGGAGTATAACCTCTTCATAATATTCCTGTTGCTTGAGTGAAATGCCATAGTCCTTTTTTCAAAAATTAGATGCTGTGTGTGTGTGTGTGTGTGTGTGTGTGTGTGTGTGTGTGTGAGAGAGAGAGAGAGAGAGAGAGAGAGAGAGAGAGAGCAGGAGAGGGCGAGCACGTGAGAGTGAGTATGGTGGGAATTCTGGGTTGGGAAATGAGGAAGGAAAGAAAGAAAAACAGGTTTTTGCCTTTTGCCTTTTAAAAAATTTTGGAAAACTAATTACAAAAAGCTTTGCAAATCTAGACAGTTGCTTTGAAGAAAAGAATTTTTTAAATTTATTGTTTTTAAAGTCTATTTATTTTGAGAGAGAGAGCATGCACAAGCGGTGGGGGGCAGCAGCGGGGTGGGGAGTAGAGAGGAGAGAATCCCAAGCAGGCTCTGTGCTGTCAGCGCAGAGCCCAGCCCTGGGCTCCATACCATGACCTGTGAGATCATGACCTGAGCTGATAACAAGAGTCAGAAGCTTAACCAACTGAGCCACCAGTGCTCCAGTAAGAGACAGTTTTAAGTGACAGGACAGGAAGGTAGGATTTTGAAAAGATTAGATATGTGAAGTAAAATTAATCAGAACTTGATCCAAGATCTTTAGAGACTATTTCAAGACTCATTCATTTTAAGAACTACTATTAAGATTTGCAAACACACATCAAATAATCTTCCATTTGGGTTTGATATAAGCTTGAGGGTATATTTGTAAAACACTATTTGTAAAGATAAGAGTGTTCTAGGACCCAACTTGCTTCAGAAATTGTACATCTAAATTAAGAATTGAATATTCTAAAGTGATTCTGTCATCCTGTTGAGAAATTGTCTTGCTCTAAACAAAAAGCCTGATTATACTGTACTACTCAGATGTGTAGAAGAATACAACTGACTTAATTCATATTAGTGTACAGTTTGAGACTACATCAATAATTTTTATTTAATTATAAATATATTAATCTAATCTAGAATGAGATTAAGACAAATACCATATAGGGATTTGACAACTGAGAACTTACAAACATCTTGTTTGTGCTAAAATTTTACTTGCTTTGTTTCAATTTCTATTTTTATTTAAAAAAAAAAGAAAACCCTGAGGGTACCTAGGTGGCTCAGTCAGTTGAGTCCAATTCGGCTCAGGTCATGATCTCACAGTACATGAGTTCTAGCCCCTCGTCGGGTGCTCAGTTGTGCTGACAGCTCAGATCCTGGAGCTGCTTCGGATTCTGTGTCTCTCCCTGCCCCTCCCCTGCTCACATTCTGCCTTTCTGTCTCTCTGTCTCTCAAAAATAAATAAACATTAGAAAATTTAAAAACTAAAATATTTACTTAAAAAATAAAACAATAAAAAACCCCTGAGCAATATTTGAATTTATAATCTACATTAGATTCTTCTGGTTTAATGCTATATTGTATGGCTTGGAGATATTTCCTGTCTGTCTTGTGTGAAACAGAAAAATACCCACTCAACAAAAAAATATATATGGCAAGCATTTGAATAGTCCTCTAAATCCTATGGAACATTGAGATCTTCAAATACTACTTTCTTGTAACTGCATTTAATATTTCTCATCCAGCAGAGGGCTATCAAACTCCATTAATTTCTACTTACACACACAACAACATAGAGTTTATTTCACTCTTCTGTTTTTTGTTTTACTTGAATTTTTTAAAGTAGTAAATTCTTTTCTCAAAGTGGAGATTTTCAATATGCAAAGGAGATCGGTATCTACCCGGAGCTGCTCTCATTGCAGAAGGGGCCAGAGCTGCGGCTGCAAATCGCCAGCAAGGTGTGGAGGATAATGGAAACTCTCCGCTCTGATCTATTCAAAAAATACTCTTCCAGATTCAAAGTCAGCTCTTCTTGGGTGGAGTTGTAAATATTTTTCCCTCCATCAGCATCCAAATGCTGATGCTGCAGGGAAAAAATGTAAGCAGAATGATGTCCAAGTTATGGAAGTTCCTCATAGTGGGATTGCCTTCAGGTATAATTGTAATTTCCCACTGTGTGGTTGTATGTCTTACTTATTTTTGTTTTGTTTCAGCAAAGATGTCATTTATCTTCAGTATTTATTATGAGTTCAGAAAGCATTTGTTTTGAGAAAGTTTCTTCCAATATTTCATAGGTGTGCCAGTTGGATGGACTGGTTGAATGTGGGCTTCTACACTTATTATGGTAATGGGGCCAGTTCTGCTCCCTACTAAAAGTGAATTTTAGGGATTAATTACGAGAGTGAAAAAGCATTCCATCTCCTGACTATTTATTATTTTGCATTACTAATAAATTCATTTGCAGAAGAACCTATTAGAGAACCTTCCATTTGGAACTATGCCTAGTTGGTAGTCTAATGGTAATTGTTCTTTATTTTGCTTTTCCATTCAAAACAAAGCCTTTACGTGGAGTCCCTTTATTCATATTGAAGCCTGGTACCGAACTGGTACTGAATTCAATTAAGTAATATGACCATAAAGAGCTGTGTTATCATGCGGTTAATAAATACTCTCTCAGGCACATATATTTTCTTCATCTGTTTAGGCTGCTATCACAAGATACGATTGACTGGGTGGCTTACAAATAGCAGAAATTTAATTCTCACAGTTCTCGAGGCTGGGAATCCAAGATCAGTGGTCAGTGCGATGAGAGCTCTTTTTCACGTGGCAGACTTCTTAGATCCCAACATGGCGGGAAGGAGACAGGGAGCTCTGTGGAGTCTCTTTTACAAAGGTGTTGATCCCAGCCATGACCTAATCACCTCCTAAAGGTTCTCCCTACCAATATCAGCACATTTGGTGTTAACATTTCAACATATGAATTTTGTGGGAGGCATACAAACATTCAGACCATAGCCCACGTTCACGGATTTTTAAGACTCATTCCATAGTGTTACAAGCTTTGTGTTGGATTTATCATTAACATACAGTCTTTAGAAGTATGAACTTATAAAGGATAATGATCATAGAGAGTGATCAGCATTTTTAAAAGTTTATTTATTTATTTTGAGAGAGAAAGAGAGAGAGAAGAGAGTGTACGTCTTGGGCAGAGAGAGAGAGGGAGAGAGAGACAGAATCCCAAGCAGGCTCCACACTGTCAGTGCAGAACCCAACATGGGGCTCGATCTCACCAACTGTGAGATTATGAATTGAGCTGAGATCAAGAGCCAGATGCTTAACCGACAGAGCCATCCAGGCACCCCAGAGTGATCAGCATTTTCCTCTCACACACTCGTTTGGGGGTGATCGTATCTTATTTCCATCTATTCCCCTAGTTTCTGTCTCAGAAATCTACTTTTCTTCCCTTTCATGCTTTTATATTTATGTTTTGTGTATGTTTGTTTTTCCCAGAACAATACTCGTAGCAGTCACTACTTACTGAACACTTACTAGATATGTGATATATGCTATTTCTCTCAGTTCTGTTAGATAGGCAGTATCTAAAAATCTACATAAAAGGAGATTGGAGCTTACAAAGGCTAGGTAATATACCTGAAGTTGCAGAATCCAAGTTGGAATTCAAAATTCGAACTCAAGTCCCTTCACCACACAAATAAAAGCTTGATTTTATAACATATCAAATCTCTGTTATTTGATCAACAATGAAAAAAGATAGTTAAACAGAATACAAAGTGAAGAATACTGCTTTGGAATATCTGCCATTAGCAACTAATGGGAAGCCATTAATGCCTCAGCTGTGTCTTGGTGCAATAATTTTGAATATGTAAAATGTTAATAAAAAACTTTAGTGAACACAATTAGTGGGTTTATTTAATATTTAATATTATGTAATGGGCTTATAGGTAATAAAAAAGGTAGACTATTTTTTTATTTAAATTTTCATTAGTTAACATACAGTGCAATAACGGTTCAAGTTTAGAAGTCAGTGATTCATCACTTAGTCACAAGTACCCTCCTTAGCGCCCATCACCCATCTCACCCATCTCCTACCACCTCCCTCCATCCACTCCATAGTTTGTTCTCTATCATTTTAAGAGTCTCTTGTGGTTTGTTTCCCTCTCTTCTCATTTCCCCTCCCCTTCCATATGTTCATCTGTTTTGTTTCTTAAATTCCACATATGACTGAATCATGTAGTATTTGTTTTCCTCTAGCGACCAATTTCACTTAGCATAATACACTCTAGCTCTGTCCACATCACTGCAAATGGCAAGATTTCATTCCTTTTTAATGGCTGAGTAATATTCCATTGTATATGTATACTACATCTTCTTTATCCATTCATTAGTCGATGGACATTTGGGCTCTTTCTATAGTTTGGTTATTGTTGATAATACTGTAATCTACAAGCTTTTAAGTGCCATCAGTGTTCATAGAGGGAATGGAGATATTTTGTTAAGTAAAGGTCAAGAGAGCTTCTCTTCTATGTCTTTGAAGAAATGAGGGAAGGAAAGGCAATTTGCTTTTGGTGAAGACATTGAGAATTAAATAAATATATTGCAAGACTTGAAACAGTAAAAACTCCAAAAATGTCTTTATTTTACTAAGTTAATTGGGTTGAATATTGATGAAAATTTCTATCTAAACCATCAAGATTGTTCTCATATAAAATTTTCAATGTGTGAAATTATTCTATTTTTTCAGTTACATCTTATTGGATTTTGGTGACAGTTTTGAATTCTCAAATGTTTAAGGATGCAAAACCATGTTTTTTATTAAGAAAAAAAATAGAGCTTAAAGTCCTATAAAACATATAGTCCTATAGTACATATTGTTTCTGCAATTCCTCTGATGCTTAAAATGTTCATTTACCTAACATTTTTTGTTAACTGTTCTTACTCAAATTAGCATAGCTTGGAGGACAGGAAGAGGTAAAAAAAGTGAAATAAGCTTGGGCTCAGTGAGTTCAGATTACTTAACTCCCAACCACATGATACTATTTTGCGGAGCCTGTTTTGTTGTTGTTGTTATAGTTTTTTCTTTTCTTTTCTTTTTTATTATCATTTGTTTCTTCTAATAACTCATCCCTTTTATGTCGGTGGCTTTTCCATAGTTCTATTATTTGAAGGCTTTAGGGGTCTGTTTCTCTGTCCTGCTGTTTCTGCTATATGCTTGATCATCTCTGATTGTTTGCTGATCACTGTGCTTGGGAAATTATTTATGCAGATAATTTGAGGTCAAGGATGAAGGTCAGTCCTTCACAGAAGATACATATTCACTTTAGGGTCTGTGGTTAAAAATGATTTGGAGATCATCCTAAGCCAAGTTCAAAGCTTGAGTTTTGTTGGAACCTCATACAGCAAAACCCAGGTTGTAAACCTGCTGGAGAACTGGTTATTTATTTTTCTACCCTTGGCCCAAGAGTATGGTTTTTGGAGGTTTCAGATGATTGTAGGGAGGGCCCCTAGTGGATCCTCCATCTTATAGACACAGGCCTTTGATTTTTCCCTCTTGTTTACGATGTTTTCACAACGAAAGTTTAAAATATTTGGGGAAAGACACTCAGGAAACAAAAGCAGATTCTCTGTTTATGTCCAAGTGGTTCCATTTTCCTTCAGAAATTCCTTATTATCAGGCCACTATTTGCTGCTTAGAAAAGTTATTTATATTTTATCCAGCATTCCTAGCTTGCTTCAGTGGGGGTGTGGGTGGGGTTGGTCTGAGTGACCTGCTTCCTGTTAGCTGGAAACATATGCTGTATAGGTAGATGCTTCGTATTTCAGTGATTGATTTGATCCAAAAGAGATATAACCACTGTGTCACGAAAAAGGTTTGATTATGCCTTACCTTTGAAAATGTGGTTTCTAGAGAAAGTTTGATTTAATTTTATGCTTTAGTTTCCATATTTATGGACTATGACTTTGCATGAGTAGGTATAAAATGAAAAGTGCTGGTCATGCCTAAAGCAAGAAACACTGACTGCCTAGCAACAGATTTTATTTATAGGTCAATTGAACAAGGGTTGCAACAAAAAGAATAGCTTGTATCTGTTGGCGAAGAAATGAAAATGGTTCATGGAAACTCTCTATTTCAGTGTATATGTAGGGAGGTTAGGGAGAGAGTTAACTAGATGTGGCAGCGTCCAGAAGCAGTACTGATCCAGATGTTTATACCTTCATAAAAATCGCTAACCACCCACGGGCACATTAGTCGCACTTTGTAGCACTGCAGTTTTCTGGTACCAAGAATACAGCCACAGGGGGATTGTTTTTTGAATGGCTGTGTTACTGAAACAACATATTTTATAAGTCTTTTATATTTATTGCTGTATCCATGCACAAAACTCAACTGGGTATAGAATTGACTGTAGGAATTGCCAAAAGTGTTTATGTTCGTGTTTTAATGATAAGGGCATTGGGTTAGAAAACTGGAGATCTTAAACATCTGTCACTGATTTGATGTTTGAGCTTTAGCAGATTTGGATATACTCTAAGATTACATTCTGCCGTCTTTCTGTTGTGAATTCGGAAAAATAATGAAAAATTTTTGCTAATAGTTTACGTGCCAGGAATGCTGAGTAAGAGAGCTATAATCCATGGTCCATATAAAGTATAAAATTAATAGCTCAGTTATGTAAAGCCCGCAGTTACTGGCTTTTAAGCCTTAGTGACTTAAATGCAAAGATAAATTATTTCACAAAAATTTAAGATATACATGGCTTAAATTTGGAATCACATAAAGAATAACAATTAAAAATAATTTGTCTCAATCAAGAAAAATTAATCTATGCCTTTTGTAAATAATCTAATTAACACATGTTAATGGGGCACTTGGGTGACTCAGTTTGTTTAGTGTGGACTTTGGCTTAGGTCACGATCTCACAGTTTGTGGGTTTGAGCCCTGCTTCAGGCACTGTGCTGACAGCTCAGAGCTTAGAACCTGCTTCAGATTCTGTGCCTCCCTCTCTCTCTGCCCCTCACCCACTCATGCTCTGTTTCTCTCTCTCTCAAAAAATGAATAAACATTAAAAAAAAGCATGTCCTATCAAACTATCCTATAGCACTTCCAATTGACAATATGCAAGTGTAAAAGTTTCAGGTATTGATCCAACTTCTCTCTCCATTACCAACAAAGTTGTTTTTTTTGAGATGCTAAAACTACTAACATATAATTCCCAAGTAAAAATATAATTCCTAAAATATAAATGAAAATTTCTTTATGGATAAAAGGCACACAAATCTGTCTTCAGGGATCTTCCAGATTCCACGTTTAAGGTTACATTCTCACATCCTAACCACAAGTTAGTGCTTTTGATTTGACCAAAATAAAAAGACTAAGAAATACGCCTAGAGTTTTTATGAGAGTTGTTACAAACCCAAAGGCAAGTATATGTGTTTTAAACCACAACAGCAAATTGTCAGGAGGAGTTAGAATTTAGCTCAATTTAAGTCAATCCCTAAAGGACTATGGGGCTTCCTGGTCCAGGATCAGTCTGTTTTTTCCTCCCCCAATAAAAGTCCATTTCTGAGAAGAGAATAGTCCCGAGAAAGTATGCAAAGATATGTAGAAATAATCTGAAACTTGAAACCAAGCATTTGAAGATGGTGAAGCAACTTTCTATTCGAGATCTGAATGTTGGTGGTTGTAATCACTGTAGATTGAACACAGTGACTGAGATGTTGCAGGAAGTCTGAAAATAATCCACTTACAGATGGGTTTTTATGACTTTATCATTTTCACGGGTGGATCCCTTCTTGACGCTCAGATCAGGCCCTCAGTAACTGTACCTGATAAAAAGTCGGCACCGGAGAGGGCCCGTGCAGTAATGGGAAGACAGTGAGCAAGTTTTCAATTTAAACAAAGATTATTTAAAATGCAAATAGTAATTTTCAGACTTTCAATCTAAGATAACATATAGCAAATTAAAAGGAAGAAAGATTTTAGCCTTTAGTGAGGCTTTGCCAATTCCTGAATGAACTTATTTCTTTATTTCCCGTCAAAGTGAGCACAGAGAAAATGAATTTGATTAAGAAGCCTCAGTGAAGGGATTTTCTGTCAGAAGAGTTTTTCACAATGAGCAAATCCCGTTTACACAGACCGACTCCGATTTACACAAAGCTAGACGGTCGCGCATTCATCTTTGTTCATCTGGGTTCTCACTTTGGCGATGAATGAATGAAGCTGGGGATAGAGGTTGGGGGGATCCACGGAGAGACAGGCTGTGTCTCTCTTTTCCTCGTGAGCTGTGGCATTTTTGATTTTCCTTCCCCTCTGCTCATTGCAGATGTGGCTGCTGCGGGTAATCCCCTGTCCGTCCTCACAGTCATTATGGAACCACAGCCTATGGTAGTGACAAGATGCTAACTGTTTTTGACCTACACTTGTCGTGGCTTTATCTTCTTTATGGAAGGGCTCTCCAGAGGGAAGCTTTTCACTCCTTGTGTACTTACTGTTGCTATTAGCTGGAAAGTTTCAATGAAACATCAGAAGTGTTAATGAGCTCATTTCAGACACTGGAGGATGGGGTCTTGAGACAGCTTCTGCTCCCTCATCTTACAGTTCAGACACCACTCATTTTGACTTGGAACTGGAGTTCCTAAGGCAGAAGTCGAGGAACGATACCATGTGGATAGTCTCATTTTGATAAAATCATCTCTTACATAAACTATTATCAACAGGAAGTAGGATCTAGGATTATTAGCAAGCTCTGCTTTCTTAATTTTGTGTTATCAAATTGGCTTTTGGATTTGGCTCCAGGTAAAACAAAGTGGGGGGGGGATGTATCAACGGTACTTTTTGTTCAGTCTGCATTATCTTACGTGGACCATTCAAGAGTCTCAGAACACACAGGAATCCTCAAATACAGACAGACATCATTGTATTTAAGCAGAATGAACTCTTGGCTCATAGCTCAAGTGAGCAGAACCTTTTTTTCCCCTTTCTTCCTGATTAGGTGATGCTTTAACCATCTTTGTGGTACATCTGCTTCTTTTCCCACTTACCACCCACACTCCATTTGTGGTAGAGTGACAATATAGGCTGTTTAATTGCATCGCTCCTTCTCCTGGGTGAGGCCAGGAGAGAGAAGGGGATTAAGTTGCATATGGCCAGCTCAATTGTTATTGAACTATGCCCTGGCTGATGCCTGATGTCGGCAGAGGATTTTCTTTGGATTCTGATCAATGGAGTGCTGGACACTGAAGACAGCAAATGGCCATTTTCCCTCCTGTCTTTAAAATGAAGTATGTCCTCTCTGAAGGGCAATCTATCTAGGCTGGCTCTCAAGTTATAATGTAAACGACAGTGTGTTCCTTACTTTGAAGGCAGACACAAGCTTATCCCATTGATGGCCAAGATGCTTTGTGGAAGGAAGCAGCTTTTGTTACAAGTTTAAAATTCAGCCAGCATTATAACTCTGCTGGAAACTTGATGGGAAGACTCCTTTAATGTGGTGCAGGCATCCTTTAAATGGCTGGGAGCTCCTGGGACTGGAACCTGGTGCCCTGTCTGTGCAGAGGTCAGCTGGTGAGTGTGCCCTGCTCTCTTTCCTCAGAAAGACTGACATGGATTTCTTTTTCCATTCAAGTAGAAATCCTAGGGAAGTTTGAGCAATACAAATATACAAGAAGGTATGGTTTTTAAAACTCTTTTCCTCTACAGCTTACTACTGAGTAAGTCAGAGAGACAACATTATCACTGCGTAGGGATGTCTCATGTGCCTGATGCTCCAAAAAGGGTTCTGTGCTCCCATCCACCTCACAAGGAAGCAGTGTGTTCTATGATTGAGGAAGAGAAAAATGAGACATTGCATGCTAAAAAAAAAAAAAAGGACTTCTGACTGTTTTGTTTTATTTAAAAATATTTATCCCGGTCTGAGATTTCCTGTTTTGTGATTTGAGTAGTAGAGACTGCAATAGGGCTTTTTGAGTGGGTTCCTTCTCCCGAGATGGGCTGATTTAAGAGTGCTTAAACTTGGTCCTTCTGTCTTTACAAATTGTCCTGGGAAAGCTATCTGGAACAAGTTATTTGCCTTCTAGTGTCCTCAACTATGAAAACACAGTGGCTTTGCTTCTCTGCATTGCATCTTAAGGAATTATGAGACTATGTAAGCAAAGTAGTGTAATTATTACTTTTTAAAGATTTGGCAATCAGAGTGAAATATTTCTGTCAAACTAATACTGACACACAAATATCTGATTCATTATATTTTCTTCATGAAACAAAGTAATGAAACAGCTCTCAAATGTTGTAGAAAAAGGGAAGGAGGGACACCTGGCTGGCTCAGTCGGTAGAGCATGTGATTCTTTCAGGGTCATGAGCTTGAATTGGGCATAGAGTTTACTAAAAAAATAAATTAATTATAAAAAAAAGAAATAAAAAGGGAGAGAGTCTTGAAGACTAAGACTTAACCATGCCTAAGAATTTGTTGTTGTTAGTATCAGATTGAAGTTTAAAAGTGTGTAATTTTCCTGGCATTAGAAAACAACGTAATTCAGTTGATATTGTCCAATTTACAAGTAGGGCTATTGAGCTCATTAAAGACTAATGAAACAAACATATTTTTTGTTTTATTTTGGTTTGGCTTTTGTTTTTTTACAACAGGAACTTTCTTCTCTAGCTGTGCTTGTGATTTCCCACCTTCCTTTTGGGAAAGCCACAGAGGCAAGAATATATTATGAAACAGTATGGACAGGTCTAAAGGGGCTTGGCACGGACATTGTCCCAGAGGAAGCCCCAAAGAGTCCTTCTCACTAAAAGGAAACCACTGTATGATGGTGGCTCAGCCACATTTTTGTTGGGACCCATGTTATTAAGTTAAAAGGACACCCATGATTCAAGAAAGAGTAGCTTGGTTGTAAACATTTTTAAAAAAGTATTTAGAAGAAGAAAAATGCCAGATGGTGTGAGAACACCCTGCGCTCCAGTCCTACCGCTTTCCCTGAACCACCTTCTTTCCTAATGACTGTTTTGACACCATCACTGCCGATTATCTTGAAGTACCTCAGGGACGAAAATGTTTCAATTATGTTATATCAAGTGGCAGGTGATGACTCACTTGGCTAAGAACATAGAGGAATCCTCCCCAAGTCCACATAGTACCATCCCAGGAAGCCGAAAGGTCTATGTGTGTTTCCTTGTAAATATGTACAACATTTTGCAGAGGAGAGAGTTAATAAGCTGATGTGTTTTAGGAGATGAATTCTCAGCTGTTTAAATCAGGGAGAGTTATGTGTCCTGTACATAAGAAACCAACAGTGTTGGCTGGAAGTCAACTGACCTCTGAACCATACATGCTTGCCCATACAGTGGCAATTATTTTCTTCTTTGACTGCCTTTTGGATGAGATTAAGTGCTGGGTTCATCCTGAGTTACCAAGTTTTATCTTCTTTCACTGAGTCTTCCTTTTGGGTACCTATACGGCAGCGTCTAGGAATATTAACCCCACTTTCTGTCATCACATGACTTAATGTTTATTTGGTGTTTAACAAAAGCCTTTGGTAATTAAATAATGAGTACCTGTATTCCCCTTAGAATGATGGAGAACAGTTTTAGGAGTTGCCTGCGGCTCTCGCTCTCCCTTTCTCTACCAGTACCCTCCTCCCCTTCTTCGGAGGGCTCAGTTTTTCTCCCTAGATAACCTGGCTGAGCCCAGATTATGCCCTGTGCTCACTGACAGCTCCTTTTGATTCCCGGCTTAATGCAGCTCCCTAATGCAGCCTCACGTGGGTGGTGAATGACACAGTGAGGCCGGGCGACTCCCAGCCCCTGGCAGACGCGCTCGCCCGGTATTGCTGTAGCCTGGCAAGTAACTCCAACTGTGCTGTCTTCTCCCCACGCGGCAGCAGCACCGTTCATTCCTTTCTCGAAAGGAACCTGGGAGAAGGGAAGGGCTGAGATTTAAAAGGCAGGAATTCATGTCATGTGCTACAGCAGAGCTGCCGTAGCAACAGCAGCAGCAGCACCACCAGCAGCAGCGAGTCATTTAGTGAGACTGCACCATTTTCCTCTCACCCTGCATAGAGGTGTGGTTGGAAGCGGCAATAAACTACCCACCCCCTAGCAGTTCCACAGAGGTGGCCTCTTCCTGGCTCCAGTCGGAAGACACAGACTGTCTGGAGGAGTCCCCAAAGACTGTTCCAATTGGTGATGTGTGTCTAAGGAAGGCTTTTTCAACTAGTAGGATGCTTGCCTGCACTTGCGGCCGCCCAACTGCTGAAGAGCTCCAAGTCTAGTGCTCCGCCTCCCCCTGGGACCATTTCCGAGTGTGGGTGCACACCTATGCCCGTGTGTGTGCAGGTGTGTGCTGCTGGGGGGCTTGGCCTGGGACCTTGGTACGTTCTGGTGAATTATGGGTGCTGCAGAGGCTGGAGCAAGATTATGACCTAGCTCAGGGGCGGAGTGGATTATTTTGCGAGTGGTCTGGCTGCCAGCCATTGCCCTGGTGGGGAGAACCGTATCTCCATCTAGCTCTAAAATCACCTGGCTTGCTGGCGAGTGGAAACTGAGCCGCCTAAACTGCTTCTGCTGATTTTCTCTGCAAAATGGCTCACGCTGCTGCTTCTATTAAAAAAGTTCGAGAGGCTGAACTGGATGAAAAGGATAAAAACCTTGAGAGGGAGAGGAAAAAACAACGGAAAATCCCCAGGGAACGTATGGAACGGAAAAGAAAGGTAATGAGGAGCATCCCTTTAACCCTTTGCCTCTGAGGCCGTGTGTAGAACCATCCAGCCTCAGAACCAGCAACTTCATCTTCCCTTCCCTGCATCATTTCCCTGCACCATTTCAGGTTTGCAGCCTATAGCTCATGTCCAAATTTGCTGCATTGGGAGGGGATGCCTGAGCAGGGCAAATTTCCTTTGCTTTAACCAAGCCAAACCGCACTTCATTTTTCTCTGTTTTACTCGATCTCAGAGCCAGGTGCTTTATTCTCCAAGTAACTTCCAACACTTGTCTTAGTCGAAGGAAAGGGCTGATTTACGGTCAGAAGGTTAGAGTATTTTCCTCTTCTTATTCCTCGTCTCTACTACTGGATCTTTAGCACGGCACCTTCTCATTGATGAAATATGTATGTAATGTAGATCTCTGGTAAGAATAAGCCCCAGGTTTTATTTACTCCTTTTTCTGTCCCCTTCCGAAGGCTCACACTGTTCTATGTGAAACTGCACTAACAATATTGGTGCAGTGAGCTGTGTCCTTGCATCTTTAACATTTTAATTCATTTATTTTCTGGTTTCCATCCTTAATCTTGGGATTTTTCTCTCCCGACTTTAGCAATGGGGTGAAAAGACCAAGGTTAAATAACAGGAAGAAATGTTGATTCCCTTTACATTAAGAGTTGTCTTTCTGTCTTTTAAAATATTTTTTTCTTTAAAATAGAAATAATCTTATAACAGGGAAATATTCATTTAGCCGGTGGTCTGGTTCTGTAAGGGATGATCTCTGTAAATGCTTTAATTAACAAAGCAGGTCACCGAATAATTTCAGAATGTGATAAATGGCATATTACATTAGCAAAGCGTAAAAATAGTGGTTGTACACAAGCTGTTGTTAAACATAACTCGGGATTAGGGATACAGTGCAGATCGGATGCTCAGTAATCCGTATGTTCAATGCCTCCCCCCCTTCTTCATTAATAGGTATGTTTACCTTTCCGTTTTGAAGATGTTATCTTTGCCTCATTTTTGGAAAGACACATGAGGACCCACATCGAATTAACATCTTACTACGTAGGGATTCATCCCATTTCAGTTTTACTACTTATTTCACCGCTAGTTAGCGGAAGTAACTATTATTAGCCACCACAATTAAATAAAATTAGAAGTATAGTCTCTTCCTTCTGGGAGAAAACTTTAGTATTGCCTGTCTGACCTTTAAAAGGCCTTGTTTCAAGGATGCGGTTCTTTTTTATAGTATCAAAAGTATCTTGGCCATTTTCGTGGGAGCTGGCTACTCCAGTTCTGTTTCTAATACAGTTCTGTTTCTAAATGGAACATTATTACATAAAACAATTTCCTGTGATTGTACCTTTTTTTATCTTATATTCTCCAGAACATAGTATATTACTTCTTGGCCAGGACTGTTTGTTCAGCATCCAGTTGTGACCTAGTAACTTGGCTTAGCTAGAGTACCGTGCCTACACCTAGGATATTTCTTGGTCTCGCTGTGGCTTGTTTCTGTATCTAGTTCCCTTTCCCCCTTTTCTGTCCTTTATTAAAAAGGAAAGACTACATCATTAAAATGGAAAGGTGCCAATAGTTGTTGAGAATCTCCATTGCTTTGATGCTGCATTGCTTTAGCTTGAATCCAGCACGGTGGGCAAGATCCTTGGTTCATCAGGCAGTCCTATCACAGTGCTATCTGATTTTCACTTTTAGATAATGTCATTAACCTGGAACCAAAGAAAATTGGGGGAATAACGGCATAGCCATCATTTGTTCTTGTTCTTGTTCTTTTTTTTTTAAATGTACCTACTGGACCTCTTCCCTTTTCTACTGCAGATGCATGAGGTATTACATGGGTATTTACACAGCACAACAAATGCTTACTTAAAAGAGTGAGTGAGATTTTTAGGTGTATTAGATTTACTTTTTATCCGTCCCACCCCCATAACTACTTGAGTCAGTTCTAAAATTTGGTTTAAGATAAAAAATATGTCTCATTATTATTATTTAAGATATGTAGAATAGTAGTTCATAAAGAAAGGAAAAAGGGATAGTTGCCTATTAGTGGTACTCTGGACGACCGTCTCTAGAAAGTAACCTAAAGCTTATTATACTTTATTTGCTGTTACCATTTTATAACCATAAAGAAATGCATCCATTCTAGTGGTGATTAAATATATCACTTAAATATCCATTCGTAGCATATCTTGCAAATGGACTGTTTAGTTGCAAAATTCAGATGAGACCTGCCCCAATTCAGGTAAGAGCCAGCCATGGAGTTCGAAAAAATAAGTAAGCTGGTTTTGAAAAGATTTTCACTGAATTAAAAATGATTGAGTATTAAATCAATTAGGTAGCTTCATATTTGGATCTCATTTTAAGATTTTTGTAAACATTCTGTTGATTAAAAGAATCTTTGCATTATTGTTTTGTACTCGGTAAAACCTTTTAAGTAGGTGTTTTTAATTATAAACTTGAAATGCATTGCATGCTTGTTATAAGCCCTCTACCAAGTTGTCAGTGGTATGATTTTTTTTAAATGACTAATTTGTATAGTAGAGGACCTTTCAACTTCAATATAAGCAGAATTTATCTAGGAATAAAATATTCAGGCTTCTTTGAGCTATAGTCTGGAGAGCTTATATTTAAATACAGCATGTACCAAAAGGAAATTTAGTATATGTGTCGTCCTATGATAGAGCTAGAATAAAACTTCCCCTTAAGCAAAGGGACCAAGATTAGGATTAGTTGAAGCAAATAAGCGTTTATTTCTCTAAAAGAGTACGCTGATATTATTGGGTTTTATAGCAATAAGAGGATATTCCTATTCTAATTTTTAGTTTATAGGAACTGCAGTAATTTCTTTGTAAGTCCACGTGTCTTATTTCTACACTAGAACCTGAGACTTTAGACTTGAGAAGGATACCAAAAGGAATGATTTTCACCAACTTGTAAGACTTAGTTGTAGGAAGTAATTTGGAGTATAATATTGTCTTCACAGTCACATACTTTTTTAATTTAATTTGGAGAAACATAATTTCATAGCATCTGTAAAAACCAAAACAAAAAGTTTTATCCTTGAAAAAAGCATATACTTAAATAATCCTTCTTATTTAAACTTATGATTACCAGTTATTTTCAAATAATAGAGATGTTTTCTGTTTCTCAGCATGGACAAACCATTCTCCGTCCATTATAGTGTCTGCGACACTCACTGGAATCATATGTCATAAAAGGCAATTTGTATGACTAGTTCTCAGCATTGTAATGCTTAAGAATTTTTTCCTTTATTATTTTAATTTATGCTATTCAAAAAGCCAGCATTTCTGTTTACTGTATAAATTGTGATAATAATATTTGTTGAGTACGATACGGCCCTGTACATGGCACTTTACACACATTGATGAGCCAGGTCTACATGATTTAAAAGTTTCCCATTTTACAAATAAGGAAACTGACTCCTACTTGTGGAACTTTATCATATGCAGCTATTATGTGGCAGAGTTGGGATTTGAACCCAAGCTCCAAAGTTCATTGGGAAAAAGAGGTGATGATTTCTTGGGCTTGTACCTACCCTGAATGTAGGGCATAAGTAAAGAATTTAATCTGCCAATGCTTCAATTTCTTCATCTTCAAAATATCTTCCTACAACTGAAGGAATTTTAATTCCTGTAGGAAGAAGTTAAATGACATGTTTGAGAGGAAACTATATATTTAAGTTTGTGACTCTATCATAATTGCATCAAAATATTTCATGAACTTTCTTGGAAAATCAGCTGTTAAAAGTCAACATTTGCTCCTTAAATATAGCAGTTGCTTTCAATGATAGACTATGATATATTGTCACTCTTTGTTACAATTTTATCAGGACTTCAAAATGTATTTGCATATTCACATTTATTAAGCTCACACAAGAAGGTGATTTTGCAGGGGATTTACATAGAAAATAAAGCAAACTTTTTTCCAAGCCTTTTTCATTGAATTTCATAGGAAAAGTTTCTGATCAGTTATTTGCTTTTATTTTCTTATGTATAATTTTTATCTTGAAGGGAACAAGACTCACTGTTTTCAGGATAACCTTTGGGAACCTTCACTGGCCACCCATCCTTGTCCACATGGTTATTAAGTTGATGACAACGAGAATACTTATCGAGTATATATAATGGACTGATCACCAAGTTCTATGGGGATGGAGACTTTTTAACTTATTAGTTAGTGTACTTTATTAAAATGGAAGAATGTTTTATTTGCAATTATGGAGATGAGTATATTCTGTAACTTGAATTGTGTTGGAATAATGAGTTGTAAAGAAACATAATAGATAATGGCTGACGGTGCCATTTCTCTGGCAGTCTGTGGGTGAGCCCTGTGGTGTAGGAGGAAGTGGATACCCCATTTTTTCTGTCCTTCAGTGCTCTGCTTAGGCGCTCGGCAGCCTGATTCCAAAGGGAAGGCCCACACTGACAGCAACAATACAGCCAAGAACCAAGTACACAAAGATTTCTGGACACCAAATCAAATATAATGTGATTAAAAATACAATGACAACATGATAATGTGGTCCTTTAAAGTATATTACAGGCTAGAACTCTTCAAACATGGTAAATCATGTTAACATTTTTTAGGACTTACATCAAATTGTCCTTATATAACTTCTCATAACCACTTCATCTATATGTCAGTACTTCCAGAAACCACACTAACATAAAAGAAATTGGTGATGTCTTGAGCTTTATCTGGACATTTACTCTTCTTGTCGTCTAACGTCTACTCCTAAGTAAAAACTGAAAAGTTTTGTTATTGATCTGATTTCCCATTTCAGTCTATGTAAACATGTTCAGGTATATCTATTTACATGTGTAGCCTTCTATGGAATCATGATTTTTTTAAACCCCCTTTCTTCTTTTTAAAAAAATTTTTTTAATGTTTTATTTATTTTTTGAAGGGGGGGAGAGAGACAGATAGACAGCACGAGCAGGAGCGGGTCAGAGAGAGAGGGAGACAGAATACGAAGAGAGGCTCTAGCTCTGAGCTAGCTGTCAGCACAGAGCCTGACGCAGGGCTCGAACCCATGAACCACGAGATCATGCTTAACTGACTGAGCCACCCAGGCACACCCCCGCCCCCATCTTCTTCTTTACCATTCCTTCTATCTCCTTTCTTAGTTCAATGCATAAACCCTATCTTGGCTAGAACAATTATCTTTATATAAGTGACTTGCACTATTAATGGCATTCTTTGCCAGTACTGTCTGAGTTTTTATTAGTTTTTACTTATAAAGAATCTCTTTCAACCATTGAGTGGGTGACTACTAGCTTAGGGTTACAGCTGTCAAATTTAAGAGATTGTGGCAAAAATAGTACCAATTATATGGCTTGAGATAAGTTTTTAAGAAGAATGTAAAAAGACAATCCATGTAGAAAAGCTACTATGAGTGAGTTTAATTTGTTTTGGAACCTAAACTTTTTAAACAAAACCCATTGTAATTTTTCCCCTTTTTTGTTACATTAATCTGAGTTTACATAAATCAGAATTAATATAAAATCAGAATTAATTCACTGGTGATCTTTATTATCAAACTTTTAATTTTATTAGTTACCTCATTTAACCATAATGATATTTATAGCACCTTTTGACATCATAACGAATACTGAAATATTTTATGGAAGTACTGTAGGAGTCTGTGATAATCCAAGGAGGTTAAGTCTACACCCATCATATTTTATAATCTTTTAGTGTTTATGTTTTCCATTGTGTCACACTTTTCAATTTATATTTCTCAAAATAATTTCTTCCTCACAAAGAATACTTACTTTTGTTTTTTTCCAGTGACAGTGCAAAGAAGGCACTTCCCAAATTTTTGAGTTCTACATAAATTGCTAGTGGAATCATCAGTATTTAAGTGTGACCTTTTCCCCACATAAGTGACTTATGATTTTAAATGTGTACAGTATTGTGGAAAATCTCATCAGAGTGATCTGGCTTTATCCCGGTAATAATAAGTCAGAATCCTGGGGCAGACTGGGAGGGACTGTAATCTATATATTTTTAAATCTCCCCCGGTGATTCTGCCAAAATTGAAAACCACTAGAATAAATGTTCATATTCCCTGCCCCACCCTTTCCTGCCCCAGTTCTTACTCTGTCCCATCTTTGAATTTGTAGCAATAACAGATGTACTTTTAACAATCACTAGGACACTAAATTGCTATTGAGAAAATTGTTTTTCCTGTGTCAATAGGAGACACTGTGGCAACCTTTTTTTTTTTTTTTTATTCTTTAAAATGTTTTGTTTTTGATACAGAGAGAGACAGAGCATGAGACGGGGAGGAGCAGAGAGAGAGAGGCAGACACAGAATTAGAAGCAGGCTCCAGGTTCTGAGCTGTTAGCACAGAGCCTGACTCGGGGCTCAAACCCACGAATGTGAGCCAAAGGTCATGAGGTCATGAGCTGAAGTCTGAGACTTAACTGACTTAGCTACCCAGGCGCCCCTATGTGGCAACCTTTCGAGAGTTAAATGAGACTAAGTGATAACCAATTAATTCTGAGCATAGAGAGGAGAAACCAAGTGTTTAAAGAGATAAGTTGTAAAGCTTCATGATCTGTTTGACCATCTCTGCCCTAATGGAGTAATCTTTAGGAATGAGGCTTGTGTATTTCTGAGTTCTACGTTAACTAAGTTCAAAGAAAATCAGAGTCATGAAGTTAAGGTTTTGAAGGAAAGCCATCCAAATGTGATTTAAAAGTGATTTCTTAAATAGATTTTGCTATTTTGAATACATTTTTAAATGCCCTAGGGATTTAATTGGTAACCTAGCAGTCTCGGTGTCCTCGGACCTTTAGAGATGTCAACACTTCTGGAGCTCCTAATTAAAGTCAACAACTATTTTTTGTTTCTTGCACCTGACTTTGATAGCTTTTCTGTATCTTTTCAAATATTGTATGGATGGGCATGCATGTAGGGGAGGAAGAAGAAATGAGCAACTCATAGATGAGTTATGTCCCCTAATTCTTCAGCTATTTCCTTTTCATATTTCTAACTCATTAACTTCTCACAGTGCCAGGGTTTTTTGTTTGTTGGTTGTATTTTTCTTTTTCACGTGAAGATTTGACTTTCTCACTCTCTTCCCAGTTCGCCGCAGCTGCCACGGCAGCCAGAAAGGGATTTCCCCACCAGTGTGTACAGAACTCGGGAAAGGACTTTGTAGCATATACAGTTGGAATTACTCCTTCCATTTTCCCTCCCTTTTTTAGTAGCTTGCCAGAAAAAAAAACCTCTTTTTTTTCCCCATTAGAGCTTCACTGTAATTCAACCTGCCCTTTCTCTAGAGATGTTCCTTTACTGTATATCATTCCTATGCTGCTTATGTCATGGGGAACACCTCAATCGAAAACCATGTATGTTGTATTAAAGAATAGAAATATCAGGGTGCAACAATTATAAACGTATCAACCTAGTCCTTATTTGATTGGGGATAATAGTGTTATTTCACATTAATAATTTTATATGAATATATATTTCTTGGGTTTTTATGTATTTTTGCCTGAAGACCTGTTCATGACCAGTTTTAACTCCCTTGTTTAGAGTCCCTGTCTGTAAAACAAGGCTGAAGTCTAGACTGGCAGAGACCTCTCTATATAGCTCTATGCGAGTAATAGTTTTCCCAAATGTCTGATTTTCAGTGGAGCTATTAGATAGATCTCAGGGTTAAATTTGTAGAGTTATGTTAATATTACAAACATGAACTCTAAGAGTCTACTTTAGTTTTATTATTAATATAGAGATAAAATACTGCTTTTGCCTTTGAAACCAACTGTAACTGTCAATACTTTCAAGATGTTTAGCACAGTTAGAAGCATATATGGAACATAAGGTTACAAAGAATAGGTAACATAGCAGAAAGGTGTTTAGTAACTTAATGAGTGATATTTATACAAAATTATCAGAGGCTTCTAAAGCTCCATAAAAGCAGATTTAGGAGACCTGTGTTTAATTCTATTACTGACTGTGATGTTAGGTAAGCATACCTAACAGCCATACCTATAAAATGATGAGGACTTGAGATCTGTTAGAATTCTTTATGTTCCTATATGACTGTACCCTCTTAACTATGTCTTTGCCTCTTTGCCTCTTTTCATTTTGACAAATGATTGAGGTAGTTCTGTGGAATCTCCAAGGTTTGCTTTATTTAATAGAAATCTTCTGAGTTGATACTACATCCAAGATAGAGTGTCTTCATCCAAGGGGTTCTCAGACCACTGGCGAAACAGGTACCTGACACATAACAAGAATAAAATATTATTTGGGCTATTAAGTTGGGTTGGACATTGTCTATTTTGTATATATTATGCAAGTTTTCTTTAAGAGGTCTTGTGTTTGTAAGTTCTTATCTGGCAGAAGAAATAATAGAAGGAAATAGTTCCTGTTGTGGTACTTGAAATTTTCTGGAAGTTGTTAAGAATAACATGAAGCAATCATGTAGAATTCTGCGGTTGTTTTTCTTTTGTATTTCAGATACTGATTTGAGTCATTTCTCAGAAAAAAGTTGGTTGAGGTTCCCTTATTTTCTGTTAGATCATCCATATGCTGGCAATACCATGACTTATAAATCTACAGAGAAATATTATCATAGTGTTTTAAATCATTTTACAAAGATATACTAGCAGTCAGGATAGCTATCTTTGAACAGCAGGATGCCATGATGAATGAGAGCCCACTGTAAACACTTACACCCTAGCAATTTACAAACCATTCAACTTTTCAGCTCAGTGAAAATAAGACATTCCCTGAGTTCTTCTAGGAGTAGAAGTACAAACTTCTTATGATTCCTGCCTCAAACTGGACCAGAATGCTTAATTAAACCATGTCACATCCTGAAGCAACTGAAACCAATAAAATGTAAGTGGAACAGGTTACCTGGAAACAGTAATTCCTTTGAGAGGAGAGGTCACTTAGGAAATGAGGAGCTTTTGTTCAGGGTGGTCACCTACAAAACATGGGGCTTCAGTGTGGGCTCTGAGGGAGAGGAATCAAAGACTGGGTGTGGGTGGGGGGAGAAAAAAAGACATCTGTGTAAGCACAAGTTGTCTTTAACGGGGAGAAGGCAGATGCCAAGTCTCTGACTAAAAACACTTTATCGCATTGGATAAGGGCCTTTGATATAACAGAAAACACTCATCCTCAGTCATTTAACACAAAAAACAGTATTTCAGAACTTCTGGCTTTTATACTAGAAAACAACACTGGAAAGATAGAAGAACTTGTGACAAGCTAGTATGAGAAATATTTTGCCATTGAAGGAAGCTTGATAACTGAGATGCATTTCACTTTATTCACTGCAATTGGCCTTCTCATAGGATCCTTCTGGGTTATGTATTCCTTCGTAAATTGTATAAGGGCTCATGAAACAATTTAGTCAGTCCGGTGGTCTTTAAAATTCTATAAAACTCAACTAGTCAAGAAGCCCAGATAATTGTGCTTTCTACTTTTGATTGCATTTACACTTAAAGTCAACCAGAATCCCTTCCTTCCTTCCTTAATAAGTGTATTTATTTAAGTAATCTCTATACCAACATGGGGCTTGAACTCACAACTCTGAGATCAAGAACCGCATGTTCACTGGCTGAGCCAACCACACGCCTCTACAGATGCTCTTTCAAATTATACTTGGTTGTTTCTCTTCCTTCTTGTGTTGGATAAAAAAAATTATCATGCCTCATTTCCTATCAATCATCTTCCTTCCGTCTTTCCAATGAGAGTTTGACACATACAATACATATAATTCAGGATATTGCAGTTGTTTGGATCAAAGAATTATTAAATGAATGACTACTATGAGATAAATTTTAAGAGTGGTCAAGATTTCAGTTGAGGGCAAAATTTTTTTCTTAAGAAACTTCTCTGCTAGATAGGTATTTCAGGTTAATGTCAATGGGAGAAAAATATAGGACAGTGCTAGATTAAGTATTATAGCTTTTTATTTTTATAGAGGTTGGAGACTTCAAGCTGGGCCTTGGGAGGATAGTTAAGGTTGGCTTCAGTGGAAGGAACATCTCAGAGTATGCACATAGGAGTTGGGAAATAGTCGGAAATAATCCTGACCACACAGAAGAGCCTTCAGGGCAAAGAAGAGGTAACTGAACTCAAGAAAGAAAAAAAAAAAAAAAGAAGAAAAGAAAGGAAAAGAAAGAAAGAGAAAAAAAAGAAAAACTATGGAAGGTTGTACAATGCTGTAAGATTATGGGGGAGGAAGTGGAGGTCACCTAGGAAACTGTAAACTCAAGAGAGGTGAATAGGCCTAGATTAGAAAAGTTGTACAGGAAAAATCAGAGACGAGGGAACAGGATGGATATTAGCGCTCAACTGGGAATAGTGAAAATAAGAGAGGTAAATAAATATGATTTAAGATTACACATTTCAGGGGCACCTGGCTGGTTCAGTTGGTGGAGCATCTGGCTCTTGATTTTGGCTCAGGTCATGATCCCAGAGTTGTGGGATCGAGCCCCACATCAGGCTCCACAGATTATACATTTCCATGATATTTGAAAGATGCTGGAGTCATTGACAGAATTTCAAGTGAAATTCAGAAGGAAAATAAAAAATACATTATTTTATATATGGTTAGTTTGAAATGGTGGCAAGATGATGTCTTAAAGGCAGGAAGTTTTTATGTAAAAGGACAAAAAATAGAAATATTATCTATCTTTCTGGTTTGGTATAGTGGAAGAAGTTATAAGATGTAGAGTCAGAATACTTCTTAGCTCTACCACATTCTGATAATCTGATCCTTAAATTGGTTTTCTTTTCTGTAAATCTGGTTTAATAATAATTAACTAATAATTAATATGTATATCACAGAGGGGTTATAAGGACTAAAGTGAAACAATGTTTTGGAAATCACTATGCACATAATATTATTCATTATTATATTACTAAATTTCCTTGCTTTTTATGCAGGAAGAAAAGAGGAAATATACTTACCACTCAAAGGATTAAAAATGGCCGTGAAAGCATCAGTATAATGTGCTCTGTCCACTGAGAGCTCCTGGTAGCATGATGCCTGGGTAGCAATAAGCATATGTAGCCCAGATTTTTTCTAAATGCCATTTTCCAGTGGAAGGAACCAGAACTTCTTGGGCAAATGGCTGATTCAAGTAAGAAAGAGCTCAAAAAGTGATGGGGCATGTCAACTTGAAGGAGGTTCCAGTGACCTACTATAGAGAAATTGGAGCAACAAAATAATAATGAAAGTAAGAAATTAAAACTTACAGAATAAAATAAATCCCTACAAGTTCTTACTACCAGAAATAAATAATTGAATAAATGAATAAATAAGTAAGCAAGAAGGGAAAGCTTTTTCTTCTAGTAGAATTCCACTTAAATTCAGAAGAATCATGTAAATTATAAGTACTGCAAAGGTCAGCAGTCTAGCCTATTTGATAGTTCAAACTATCAAATGTTATATAGTGATTTGCGTTTAACCACAGATTCAGTAAGAATTAGCTGATTGTGTCTAAGTCATCACAGGAGGAATTTAGAAGACACAGTTACCTTGTCGAGTTTAGAATAGCTTTTGCTTTCTCTTGAACTCCCAGATACATTCAGAAAAAGAAATTGTGTTGATATTTATTAATTATTTAAAGACATAATGAAATTATAAATGCAAAACAGAATTTTTGGGTTTTTTTAAAGTATATTTTTGCAGGTTTTTACATAAATTAATATTTTATTTACATTAAAAATTTTTTTTTTTAATTTATATGAGAGAGAGACAGCATGAGTGGGGGAGGGACAGAGAGAGAGGGAGACTCAGAATCCAAAGGAGGCTCCAGGCTCCATGCTGTTAGCACAGAGCTCAACACGTGGCTTGAACTCACAAACCATGAGATCATGCCCTGAGCGGAAGTCAGATGCCCAGCTGACTGAGCTACCAAGGTGCCCCTACCTAAATCAATATTTAAGGAAATGGTACATGTAGAGAACTTCTGGATACTATTGGATGATATAACCAAATTACCAGCACAGCATTTTATTTATGATTATCATTTATTTTTCAAGTATCTGCACTTGGACTTGTTGAATCCCATGTCTGCTTATATTGAACAATGCACTGGACATGGATGGTGTTGGCACTGATGCAGTTCTTTTCTTATTTTTCCATTTTATTCCTGAGTTCTTTCTGAGGAAAATGGTTACTTAAAAGATCATTTTTCTGAGAATGGGTGAAAGCATATTTATTTATTTGCTGTTGATATTATATATGTAATGTACAAAATAACATTGGTAACTGAGATTTGTTGAGCACTTTTCTTACCAGTGTGGAAGGAAGATTTCATTTTAGTTTGAATTATTCAGATAATCATCTTACTTCTCTGCTGCCTCTTTTTTTTTTTTTTTTTTTTTTTTAATGTTTACTTGAAAGCAAGCAAGCACAGTTGGGGAGGGGCAGAGAAAGAAGGGGACAGACCATCTGAAGCAGGCTCTGCGCTGATAGCAGAGAGCCCAGAGTGGGGCTGGAACTCAGAAACAGTGAGATCATGACCTGAGGGAAAGTCAGATGCTCAACCTACAGAGCCACCCAGGGGGCCCCATCTGCCTCTTTTTGGTAACTAAGACACACCATGAGTCTGTACGGGAACCTGTGCAATATGCTGCTTCTATTGCAGCGGTGATAACATACGACTGAGTTATCCATTTCACTTTGGCCATGAGAATTAACTTTCTCTTTTATTTACAAAATTTGATTCTCTAATAATTTTCATAAGCAGGCACCTGCCCTCCGTATACAGATAATAGCCTCAGAACTAATGAATCACTCCCTGGTCTCTTTGAAAAGTGCACTCCATTTCTCATTTTAATTAGCTTTGCTACTGCATGGCCAAACTCAATAAAAAATTTTTCCTTCTGTTTTCTCTGCCTTTAGTAATTCACTTGCTTATCTTAATTGAGCTTAGTAAAATATTTAGATATGCAATGTTGGTTCCCTCTTGACACAATTCTTAGTTATAATCAAGTGTATACTGATATTGTAAGCTAAGCATACATTTTAAGTACTATAGAGCACTTGACCAATGATCAGAGAAAACACAAGTACTTCTATTAACGTTTCATACATGTTCTCTTTGTAAATGACTGTATGTTATAGTGATACCTGGATGTGTTTACCTTAGGAAGATTTTAGGTTCCTTTTCTATGTACTTTTCTATGCACTTGGAAGTTTTAATACATGAGATGAGAACAGTATCCTACCTGGAGCAGACTAATGCCCTGGTGGCATGGTATTTGACCAGCTTGCTGTGCCCATAATGAGCACTCATTTTCTTCCTATATCATAGCACATTGCCTTAGACACAGCAAATACCCTACTGATTCTACATGTCAAATTACTGGGGCACCAAGGGGGCACAATTGGTAGAGCATCTGACTCTTGATTTCAGCTCACGTCATGATCCCGTGGTAATGGAATTGAGCCCTACATGGGGCTCTGCACTGAGTATGGGGGTCTGGTTGGGATTCTCTCTCTCTCTCTCTCTCTCTCTCTCTCTCTCTCTCTCTGCCTCTCTACCTTGCTGGTGCTCTCTCTCTAAAATTAAAAAAAAGCCCAAATTACTGTTTTTGTGTCCTAAACTCAAATTTGTCATAGGTTAGTGTTTTGAATCAAACCTAGAGAGAGAAGGTTATTTGGTCAAGTTTGAGATTGTACTAAGTATAAGCCCTTGTTACAGAATGAAACGTAACCAGAGCTTTTAACATTTTGTGATCAAGTGTTCTCAGCTGCATATATTAACAAGGAAATTCAAGATATTACAAAAGATGGAACAATTTTTTTTCTGAAACATATTTTCAAGTTTTTTAAATTTTAAATTATTGTTTTATTTTGAGAGAGACTGAGACAGTGTGAGTGGGGGAGGGGCAGAACAGGAGGGAGAGAGAAAATCCCAAGCTGTCAGCGTGGAGCCTGATGTGGCGCTGGAACTCACAAACCATGAGCTCAGGACTTGAGCTAGAAAGAGAGTCTGACACTTAACTGACTGAGCCACCCAGGTGCTCCTGGAGAAATATTTTATATCTTCCTTGGTACAAGTAATATTTAAATGTTAATTCACTGTTTCCATCCTAAAGTCACACTAATGTTTAAAAACTATTGGAAACCCTTTTAATTATTTTATAAACTATTAATTTTACTATTTTCAATACAAATTTTCTCACCTTTGGAGGATGTGAAATGTTTCTGTGGAGTACATGGAGTCTACCACATCAGGCTGGAAACACCCTCTCCGAACTCCTGTTTGCACTGTTTCTCTCCCAATTTGATTCTTGTTTATACTCAGTACATATTAATGGCATATTCAGCTGCCCTAAAGCTGGGCTGGACTCAGGAACTTTCGTTATTCTCTTCCTGCTGTTTTGATGAATGTCACCCAACTCCTGGGATGAGGTGTCTACATGTCAGTGACTCAGTATACAGGTTATCTAGACATGGGTTAGATTGCTGGAATCTAGGTTCTGTTCCTTCTAAGATGGATCAGTGCTCCGTTGATTTATGAAACTTTCGAAGGATCCCTCCTCTGATATATATAGGTTTCTTCCATCTGAAAGCTGCTAAAAGTCATGTATATCACTGTAATGCAAAAGAAATAAAACACAGGAATTGAAGTGTGAGGCTCATTTAGACATTAATACTCGTTACATGATTGTGCCATGTCAGGGTATTTTATAGACTCTCAAGTGGAGACAAACCTGTATGTAGAACATAACACCAAAGACACTTCAGTTACAACACACTATATTGTAACGGAGTTAAAAACCTTTGAACAGTCCTGCACTCTGAAGCACAATGGAGTTAAGTTTTTCTCTGTGTGAAACCACATGCATTTTCAAGGATGATTCAGGGATAAAAACACATCCGGGCAAGATATAAGAGTGGAATGTATAGACAAAAGCTTTAAGGGTTCAAAGCCTTTTTCTTTTTTTTTCCCCCTTTTCTTTCCTCTTTGAGCTCAATTATCATTGAATGCCGTGGAGCAAGTAGGTCAAGAATTTGACCTAACAGAGTAACAAAGTTGACTACGAAAATATCTCTACCATATAAAAGAAAAAATAGAATACTATTGTGAAATGTCACAACTATCAGACCATAAACTCTAATGCAATATAATTGGAGGGTTTTTTTTCCTCCTAATTAACTCATTTCAAAGTAGGTTCTTATTTGAGAACACCCATGGTTGGAATTCTGTTCTTAAGATATGATGTGTATTTATATATGTACATATGCATGTGGATACAAATATATCTATGTTTCTCAAAATTGTATTTTTATATGCGTTTTATCTCTCTCTTTACTTTTTTTTTTCTCTGAGTTTTCAATATATTGAAGTTACAGGGTTGTAGTTTTACTATAGTAGGCATTCAAATGTACTTCAGGGAATGATCATTTTAACAAGCTTTAACAAAGAGATGAATCCTTTTCATAAGTATGTGAAATTGAAAACAAATTTTGTAAGTTAAAAAGTATTGAAATTAAAGTATAGGATCATTCCACAGAGCAGTGTTGTACTTTGCAAGTATAACCTGAGGTATAGTAGTAGTGTCTCAACCAGACTCAGCCCACGAGGGCTTTGGGGTCTGGCTTTAGATTAGATCTAGCTGCAGACCCGGGCCCAGCAGACTAAACGGAACATGGGATCACATATCACCAAGATAAATAAAAATATCTCCACCATATCAAGGAACAAGGCAAACTGGATAGGGAGGGCCTCTTATGAGTTGTAATGTGGTTTATACAGCAGGGTCTCCAATAATAAGAAATGGGAAGAAGAAGGACAGAATGGTTAGAACTATCAGGTGCTCAAACCATCTGTAATACCTGCGTCTCTAACAATCAAAGTAGTATCAAAGAAGATGTTTAAGTCCTAGACGCCTTCCACAGGAATCTCTTAGAAGAGCAGGGGAAAGATGATGTAGGTTTCACAGATCCAAAATTCAAATGGTTAATATGAATATTGTTTATCAAATTGTGGAAAAAGGTCTAAAACTTCCTGAAACTTAGTTTTTTCACTGGACTACAGAAAGAACCCAAAGGCATAAATATGTAGCAAACTGGAAAAGGAAGACTAGTTGAGGTACTGTTGGGTACAGAGACAAAAAATAGTATATAAAGATCTTTAAATGCCATTTCTGCTCTGCCGAACAATGCAGTTAGGGGTCTGAATGATACCTTGATAACAAAGAAAAATCCATCTTCCCTTATATTAGTGTGGGATATTAATAAACTGAACTATATCAGATTATAAAACACAGAGAAAGTAATACCTTATCAGAGATGGGTTTTAAAGTTTGATCCTCAAAGCAGCTAAAATCGAATGTTACCAAAATAGAAGCAAGATATTTCAGTAAAATTGACATTTTAAAATGTCAGTGGCTAATGGAAGCTACTTTCACTCTTATTGATGATTCTTTTTTAGGAAGACTTTAGTATAAAATTAAGTTGTCATGACATACTTTTTGATCAACCAAATATAACATGACCTATGTGTTTAGTAAAATTTGACAAAACTTGATTAGCATTTTGCCATAAAGTCTAATGAATTATCAAAATATGAAGTCAGAAATAGATGTTATTGCCTTAGGGATTTAGAAGTTGGAAATCCTTATTTTGTTTATTTTTATTTTTACTTTAATGTTTGTATATTTATTTTGAGAGAGAGAGAGAGAGAGAGGAAGAGAGAAAGAATCCCAAGGAGTCTTCACACTGTCAGTGCAGACCCTAACGTGGGGAGGGGCTTGATCCCGTGAACCTCGATATCATGACCTGAGCCTAAAACAAGAGTTAGATGCTTAACTGACTGAGCTACCCAGGGTCCCCCTAGAAATTCCGATTTTAAGCCTTAGAACATCATTTTAAAAAGGCAAGACTTTAAGCTCTTATGGTGCTCCTTTTTTCAAGATGTATCTTTCTTGCTGTTAACAGATATCTAAATTACTGGTATCTAACAGTGGCAAAGATTGGGGAGTTCCACCTGACCCCTTTAATTGGTTGTTTACCATGAACCAAAGTAGGAAATGCATGTCTTTTCTCTGACTACTTGCTATAGGCTAAAAGCAGTGAGGTGTTGTCTGCAAAGGTTAGTGTTTGCATAGAAAGTTAAACATGTTAGAAGTAAAGGTATATATGAAGAAATAAAGAAAAACAGTGGAGAGAAGGAGAAAGAATTGAGTGTCATAGATAAGAAGTAATTTCAGAGAAATGGCCAAAAAGAAGTCAGGTCTGTGCAGAGGATTGGTTGTGACCGTAAGGGCAGAGATAACCCATCATCTTCAATAAAAAAGAATAAGATAACACAGAACAACAATATGGGTGGAAAGAATGGAATGAAAAGAGGTTTCCAGTGCACATGATGCCTTAGAGGCCCATGATGCCCAAGCCGTGGAGTAACGGGGCAGGGGCAGGTGTGTTTATGCGTGCAGAAACATTCGTTAGAAGAGTAATCTCTTTGTCCCTCTAGAGAACAACTGGAACATTTCTCTGGCATCAGCAGTGATTACTCTCCACAGGGTTTAGGCGTGACTGGAATATCCGGTGGGATCAACAGTCTTATCCTTCCTTAATAAGCCATCTTCTGGTTTGTGGCCACTATTACCCTTGTGGCCATTTGCATTACTGTCCCTCTTTTCATTCCTCCTTATATTCAAATGATTACCGGTAGGTTCAGTGCCTCCACCACTTCGTGACAAAATCAAACATCTGAAAAAATAATCCAACAAGAGCTGACAGAATGGTAATGTGAACAAACAAAGGAGCATTTACTGGTAATTGAATATATTGCTGCAGATTGCCATTCCCAGAGATTTATTAAAGAATGTATGTGTACATCAGAAATACTGCCCATTTGCCTCTTTTTATTTAAGTGACGTGTTCTGGCCTGGCATAGAGTGCTGAATAAATATTTATAGGATAAATGAAATGAATGTTTGTGAAAAGCAATCATATTTTAAATGTGTCAAGAAGGATTGTTTTATTGTTTATTTACTCAGTAATCAATTATGAGTATCTGCTATATTAGAGACATTGTCAGAAGTCCTAGGAACAAACAGACAAATAAAATATAGTGTCTGTCTACCAGGGGCTCATATTCTCGTGAAGAAGACAAGCGTGTAAAAAGATGATTACAATGCAGGGTAGCTATCGCTGTGATGACTCTGTGTTCACAACAGGCCCCTCATCTTCTGTTGGCCGGGCAGGGAGGGTTCCAAAAGAAGTCTTGTAAATACAGAGGGAGGGAGGGAGGTGATACAGATGGAGCATTCGTTGTTTCCAAAAGTTCAAAAGAAATTACAAAAGAAAAGGTGAAGATAAGATATGAGAGCAGGACCGGATCATACAGGAGTTGGTATAGCACATTAAAGGTTTTGCCTTTTTTCGTGGAGATTATAAGAAATGGCCTGAACAGATGTGTGCTTCATAAAGTTCACTCTGGCCATTGTGTGGGAAATGGATTGGAATAGAGCAAGACCAGAAGCAGGAAACTATTTAGGGGAGAGTTGCAGTAATTCGGTCAGGAAAGGATCAATTCCTGACCTAAAATAGTGACTAAGGGATGGAAAAATGCAGACTCTTTAGGCCTAAATGTATAGGAAAGGGAATGTCAAAAACATCGACATTTCTAGCTTGAGCAGCGAAGAGTGTAAGGTACTGGCCAGTTGAGCCAGAGAAGGCAGGGTCAGGAGCAGATTGAGAACACAAGCTCAGGGGAGAGATTCTTTATTGACCGAGGAAAGCCCTGAGAATGTTTAAATGCTACCTCTAAAGAACTAGTAGAAAGGAAAAACATTTTTATTAAAAATATTTTTCATAAGTGCTTTTAAAGCAAAAACTCTTAAGTTTTAGAGACAGATCTGCATTTTTCGCATTTACAACCTCCCCTTCCTTCCCTCTCTCCCGAACTTCCTTCTTTATTTCTTTCTTGTCTTTCTGAAGAGAAAGTAAATGATATGCTGACCTCATAGCATGATTTATAAACTTATGACTCTAAAAGATTTAACAATTACAAATATTAGCATAAGAGTCTGTTTACTGTAGCTCATTATTAACTAACGTTCAGAATGGTGGCTAGACGTGCTCTGCCCAGTTTGGCCAACAACACTGTAGCTCAGAGGACATAAGACCACAATGGCACAGTCTTAGAAGAATCGAGTTAATGATATTCATTTTATAATATGTTAATTTTAATTTTTCCCAGGGTTTTTGATTGCCTATAAAACTATTCTCTCTTCCAAAAAAGAAAAAAAGAAAGAAAAAGTAGAACAAAATTAAAAACTTTACCCCCAAATTTCCCATTATCCTAGGGGAACACATGATATATAATCAAAATATTTATTCTAGTATGAATAGTAGGTAAAGGATTATAAACTATTACTTATACTTTAAGGTGCATAGAATAAATTTGCTTAAGAGAGATCTTGAAATAGAACCCAAATTAAGTATCAGTTAGACAATGAAATTCAGATTCTTTTTGGTGCTCTAAGTTTTCTTAGCCTTTGAAATAAATTGAACTTGGTCAATCATTCCATAATTGTAGTTAATTTAATTCTTGATTAAATGCATACTCAACATTTAATTTAAAAATCATAATAGTGTATTTTATAGTCACTGAAACTTCTGAATTTTGTATTTTAATGTAGTGTAAGGAAATCAGTTATCATCCTCTTAACAAGTCAGGTTTAATTGGTAATTTTGATAAATACTTACATCTGCTCCCATTTGAACTAATATTAGAAACTTAGTTTGAACTTCAGTTTGTCCTTAATGGATCCGTTCCTGGCTGTAGCCTGGCAGTGTATTTTAAATGTCTATGTCTCCTGTTTAATTTCAAAGGGTGTATGTGCATGCGTGCGTGTGTGTGTGTGTGTGTGTGTGTGTGTGTGTGTGTGTGCCAGTGTGCATGTACATTTATTTTGTTGGGAAATTACTATTTCAAAATACTTTGAGACAAATAGATTAAAACATTTGAGTATATGATTACATTGAACTGGGCTCTGTTTTAAATTGAAGAAATGTTTTCAGTATTGGCAAATGTATTGAAATATTTAAGCCTTCATATTGCATATCATGACCCAAAAAGTTTATGAAAAGTTGCTATTTCTCTAGAACCTCCAGGGTGAAGGTACAAACTGAGAATATAAATGCATGTAAAAGGATGCCTGTGAACGAACCATCAAAGGAAAACTGTCCATATATGAAGTGAAATAAGACTTGAGAAATACGGAAAGGATAAATGAATTTTTATTTGCTAATCTCAGTCATGGATAATTTATTTGAGTTTAGAGGTGGGGTTTCTTATATGCTTAACAGTAGTAAGATATTATTTGGAGAAGTGGATTATAAATTCTTGTTAGGACAGCACCCCTGTTTATCCTGTTCTAAATAACGATCAAGCATAGTGTCGAACTACCATGGCATGTGAGAGACCATTTTGGTAGATTGGTCTAGACAACGGTGGCATGCATCATATTGAGCATAACTGGTCAGCTTGTTGTGAAAGGTTACGTCCTCTAAAAACATTGTCCCTCTGGGCATTAGCCTTTACCCCATTTAGTGATCGACACTTGTGCTGTGCACCATTCATTCATCTTAAAATTCCCTTAACAGAAGTCCTTTGCACTGTCTCCCTAGTTTACAGATGGAAACTTACAAGAAATGCTAATAAACTAAAATACTGACTTAGGTTTCAGAAAGAAACTATTAAGGCCAAATTGCAACAGAGCCCCCTTTCTGCTTTTTTATTTTCATTCTTGACTCTTTCTACAAATAAAGATTTGGGGGGAGACCCTGCTTTAGTAGTTAACCATTTTCTGAGTATCACGTGGATACGTATTTTTCTTCAGAAAAAGTAGGAGCGCACAATAGCTAAATTGTTTTACTCATGTTGTGTTTCAAAATGTTGTCCAATATGACAGCATTGAACTAGTCACATGGCCCTTTAGGCTTGCTTTGGACACCCTACACTTTTTGGCTCAGAGTGTCTTTAATGTCAGTCACCGACATTTATTGAGTGCCCACTTTGTGCTGCCCACTGTGTGGTGTAGCCTTTGGAAAACTTCTCAAGTTGTTAGCACTATTTATTAAAGAATGTCCTCTTTTATGTCCTAGGAGTCCAGAGGCAGCAGTCTGGAATGAAAATAATAGCTGGCAGGAATGTAAAATTAAGTTGGTTAATTGATGTTTGTGGGCACATAAATAGCTTGGCAATATTCATTTTGATTAATTTGTGGACAGTGTAAACCGTGAAACTCATCTATGCTGACCTCAATTAGAAAAGTTATGTCGCATGTTCATATGGAGAATCTGTGTAGATCTATAAATTATGCAACAGTTTTCCTGATTGATCAATTATATAACAGACCCAACTGGTAAAAATCGTTACATGTTTAACTTTTAGCTAAAGAAATTATATTGAATGCACCCAAACACAGGAGAAAATAATGTGCTGTCTACTTTGTGGCACAGAATGTTCTAGTTTTATTTCCACAGGTCAGTGGTTCCCAAAGTTAGAAGAATTTGTCCCTGGTTTCACGTGGTTGGGCATGGAGAATTCTGCACACAATAGGTGTAATGAAATATTAGTTTAATCTGATAAATACATTTGACCAAAACAATCAGTTTTGAATTATGGGAAGCATGGTTTAAAAAAGAAAAAGCTGTTGGTGGGGAAAACAGGAGGAGATGGATTGTAATCTGAACAGTTTTCTACACTCAAGGTTACTCTTACATGCTAATGACCTGCAAGATACAATCAAAGTGGTAGCTATCATGTTAGGACTTTTATGTTGCAAAGATAGTTTAGATTAAGAGACTAACTGCTTTTTTCATTTGTGTGATGTATATCCTTGCATAACCCTTACCATTTGGAAGAGAGAAAAAAATTAAATTCTATCAGTCTAAGAATCTTTCAGATTTGCCACTTCAAAGACTCCTGGCAAAGTATGTTTTCAAGTGTTGTTAATATGATAGCCCTTGCCCATTAAGAACAAGTTAATGGAAATATATGAGGGAGAATAAAATCCTTTCTCTTTTATGCCGTGGATTTGCAAAGACTTTGACTGACAAAATCCTGTTGTCCTACAACATCAGTTTTGGAGACCGGGACCATTTTCAGGTGAAAGTTTTACTATTGTGAGATGTAGAAAACCAGCAGGGTGAGGAGTCCAAAATGTTTCTCATTTTCCACTGGGGCTAATTTTCAGGAAAGATGGAACAGAGCAAAAAGGCCCTCACCTTGGAAAAGAACTCCTAGATACCAACGAGGAGTTTGTCGTGTTTCACACAATGGTCCTTTCAGTCTCCCTTGCGAGTGTCCCACGGAAATGCCATTGAACGCAGATAGCTCATAGAACCAGGGACCCATGATACAAGATACTGAGTTGTTCTTATCTTTCTTTTTTCTCTCATGCTAAAGAGATGGACAGCTTCAACTCCCCCTCTGAGATGTATGTCCAAGTGTGAACAAATGATGTGTGGAAGTAAAGAACTCCAGAGCTGGAAAGGATCTAGTTTAATCCCTTTATTTTAAAAAAGAAAACTGAAGCGCAGATTTGATAAAGGTTACACAAATCCATGCAGGTAAATTAGTGGTCGAACCAAAATCTGAGATTAGTTTTTCCTAGCTAAGAGGTCTTTTCATTGCCTTGCACGAGCTGTGATCTAACTCTTTAGGTTAAATTAGAGAACTAATACAGTTATTTCTTCTCCAAGGTGTTAGTTTTCTGATGATTCTGTAATCATTGCTTCATATTTAAAAGGTGAAATTTAAAACTGCAGTGGATGATTTTCCGATTTGCTGTCATAGGGTCTTTAGCAGCTACTTTCAGAAGATTACAGCTGAGAAGCTGGCCTGTGTTCTCAGTTTGTGATCGCTCTTCTCTTGACGGATTTGAAACACAGCAATACAGATGAACTAATAACAGTACAAGTGCCTGGAGGTTTAAGAAGGATATTGCAAAACGTCACATCATGGGGGCTTTGAATTTCACTTTCTAATCATGTAACAAATGCAAGTATCCTGCTCTAAGTGTGGCCAAACATGCAAATATTTGCTTTCTGAGTAATTTGCCCTAATGACTTTGAAACATTTTTGAGAAACAGTGGTGACATTGTTCTGCCCTGGCAGACAGCATATCCCTTGTCAGATGTCCACAGAGATCCCAACAGTCTCTGGGTGCATTAGGAAAGCATGAGTACTGCACAGTATTTGCTCACTTCGCCTTCTAATTGGCAAAGTGTTAGGTATATAGGTTGTCACATCATCCAAAATCTTGTGACAAGTCTGCCCGCAGCCAATCTTAGTTTACCACTAGGTAATGGAACTAGCAGTGTTTTAACTTCTAAAATAATGCCCTCTTCTGCAAATTCCTCCCACCCTTGTTTTCGATTATGTAGGAAACACCATTGGCAAAGTCTAAGGTCATCACAAATAGTATGAAGTTGTTCATTTAAACGTTCTGTTTTCACAGCTATGATAGCTTCCAGATTGATCATTTAAATCTGGCCAGGAGCAGCTGGGTGGCTTAGTTGGTTAAGCGTCTGACTTCAGCTCAGGTCATGATCTCGGAGTTCGTGGGGTTGAGCCCCGCGTTGGCATCTGTGCTGACAGCTCAGAGCCTAGAGCCTGCTTTGGATTCTGTGTTTCCCTCTCTCTGCCCACCCCCAACTTGTGTTTTGATCTCTCTCTCTCTCACATACAAAAATAAACATTAAGTAATCTAAAAAAAATTTTAAATCTATTTGGCCAGAAAATAGAAAAGTTTAGCAGTCACAGTACACCAGCAGTTTATACTTGCCTCTCCTTTGCCCATACTTGTTTAGGCACTAAACTTTAGTACCGGGACTTAGGTGCCACTCTGGATTCCTAATGATAAGGAGCATGGGTGTTATTCTCTTAAGTAGAACATTCTTCTATTAAGGAAAGGGTGGGAAGATTTCCCTGGGATGAAGGAAAGAGAGAAGGGTAGAAAACTAATTGCTAGTTGTGTAGAAAATTTATTGTGTAAGTTGTGTTAACATGTTTCTTTTCTGGTTGATGTTTATACTTTATAAAATTTGTTTTCTTTTGAAACAAAGCACTATAAATTCTTTTCTAGGAAGATTCACCCCAAGCAATATTAATATTTTTTCAAAGACTAATAAGAGTGTTTATTGTAAATGTGGAAATGAAATTAAAGATTTGTCATGCACAAACATGTTTAAAATTATTAAATCTGTTAGCATTAACATGTAAACGAAGATCAGCATAGTGCAGTTAAAGATTGAAATAATCAAAAGGCAGCGGAGTGGCTGCCTTTTATTCATCTACTTAACAAGCATTTACTACTGTCTTGCACATTTTACATCTGCGAGGTCAAGGAGAGAGACAAAGCATACTCTGTAAAAGAGCAAATAGCTGATAATAGTCCCAACCTTATTAAAAAAGTCAGAACAAATTAAGGGATTAATATAAGTGTGATTAAGACTTGTAGGAAAAGGTGAATTTTCCTTTGAGAAATTTTAAGATGTGCTTTTAAAGAGATGGTCAACAGGGACTGGTAGAGAAGGGGGGATGTATGCTTGGCTGAAGGAGAAGCGAACTTGAGGGCACAGTGGTAGAATGGGTAATGTATTAACAAGACGGAAAGATTCCAGGAAACAATTCATGCTGTTAAAGCACTACAAAATTACTTATCAAGCACCTAGGGACATCCTTCCCTAAGCTGGAGTGGTTAAATATTTCTCTCACACATGTAAGTGCAGGGATTCAGATCTCAGCTCTAGAATGAAGGAATGAGGCTAGAGAGGAATCTTAGGATTTGCCTCCAGGTTTTAAGTTCCATGATTCTATATTGAAAGGCTGTTGAATTTTAAATTTTTATATTTTAAAAATAGTCAACTAACTGATTCTAAAAGAGAAAAAAACCTGTACCTCTTTTAACTGCTAGCAAAATCTTGGTTTATAATCTGAATAAGATCATTGATGTAAATTCAAGAGGAAGCACCTGTTGTGGGACATGGTAAGGCACTGCATGGCTCTCAGCACCTTAGAGAAGTTAGGAAATTTTGAAACATCCTTTTAGGAGAGTTTGTAAACACAGTATTAAATATCATTGCTTACTTAATTTCTACAGTACACTGTTCAAGTATGTATAGCATTTAATGAGTAATTACTATATTATAATAAATCATTAGTTTGTATAAAAATAATTAGAGCAACACAAAAGGTTTTTCTTGGTACATCTCAGCTACCAGTCTGATTTTGTTACTGATATTGAATGATATTCATATCTTTATGAATACTTTCACCTACTCCTGTCACATTTCCCCCTAGTATTTTTTTAAGATTTGTCTAAATTCCAGTTAGTTAACACACAGTATAATGTTAGTTTCAGGTGTACAATATAGTGATTCAACACTTTCATTCATCACTCAGTGCTCATCCCAAGTGCACTCCTTAATCCCTATTTAATCTTTATATTGTTTAGATTATGCTTGTCTTTAACATAAATGGAGAAATCATGCCCCCTCCATAATATTATTGGTTCAGTTAATAAATTTTTAAAAAAACTTTTAAAATATGCCATCATCTGTAGCTGAAGGATAAAAATAATGTCCCTGAATACTGTTAGTGCCTCTCAGAAATTGGAATGTAAGGGTAGGATCCTTATAGTAAATAACATAAGCTAGGTTCTTAAGTTCTGGGATAAAGAGCTATTCAAAGAGGACTGGCAAAACCAACCAACAAACCAGCATGGGGCTGTGAGGATCGACAATTCAAAAATGCCATTCTTGGACTTGAGGTTTTTAGGGCGTTGGACAGCACTATAGAGTGACAGACTCTTTGAGGAATGCTGTTTTCAATTTAAATAAATAATAATAATGACAGACATGTCTAGTTTAAAAAAATGGCAAATCAGAGAGGTGAATTTTATCCTACCTAATGGAATGTGGTGGATTTCTAAGTATCTTCCACATCCCGTGTTCCCCAAATGATTACCTCAATTGAGTAGATTTCTTTAACATTTAATATTTAATATATAATATGGGTGGATGATAACAAAAATCTAAATCTTTATCCTCCCATTGAGTAGCTTAAAAGCTGTTTGGAAGATATGAAAAAAGGAAGCAAATAGCAAATGAGGAAGGATAGGACTAATAGTAAGGCAAGGACATATATAAAGTTTTAGGGAAAACCCTAAGGGGGGAAGCAAAGTTTAAATGATAATAGTCGATAACGAAATCTTGATGTGTGTCATAATTGGCGTCATAAATCTACTTATATGTGTTGCCCTCATCTCCAGGGGAAACGATTTCTTTCAAATATCTGTAATATGGTTTCAAAGATTGTATGTTTTTGAAAGACATTCTCAATGATTTTTTTATAAAACTGGAAGGAACATTCTCAGAATATTAAAAATTAAACTTGTAAGTAAATCAAAATGTTTGCTCTACTGTGGCACAATCAGGAATACCAGAAAACCATAGATTTGTAAAATTCAAAATACCCATACTGGGGTAAAATGAGCCATTTTGATTGCTGTGTTTCCAATGAATTTTAAATGCTACAAGGATGACCAGTTATTTTCTGTAAAAGATCACGAGAAAGACAATATATGTAAGCTGAGTGCTCGTCTCTTGGTTTAAACAGTTACGAAAATAATTTCTACCTATTATGCCGGTAAAGTGAGATCATTAGCAAATTTGGTGTTCCGTGTGAGTAGAAAGACAGAGGGGGAGAATCAAAGGATTCAAAGGCATTTACTGAGTAATGCAAAAATTCTCATATGTAGAGACATTTTACACAGCAGGGAACTTCAGTCCATGTGTAGAGCAGGCTGCTCACATGGTGAAAAACAAAACAACACCGCCCCCTCCCCTGCTCTCTCTTGGCCTCACCCCCCTCACTCCATTGACATGCATAGCTGGCCTGGTAGGTGTAAAAATAGACTGGCAGAGCCTGAATTGGAAATGGTCACTGAATGCAGCCTGCAGTTGCTGGGGTTTTGAGTTCTCTCTGACACCAGCAAGCCAGCCAGCAGATGGGGAGAACTGGTGAGGGGCGTGTAGGGGAACTGAGCAGAGGAGCCAAGGATCATCTGGATGAATTGTCCACATTAGTGTCCCCCGGGGAGCCCTGGACAGAGCACAGAGGGCAAGCACGGGCCCAGTGACAGCAGGAACGGGAGGAGTGAGATGGGTAATGCAGCTCTCTGCCCGTCTTGTCATGCGGACAAGAGCGTAAGAGCACACGGACACATGCAGGAGTTGGACAGAGCCCCAGACTACTATGGCTGTAACAGCGAGGACACCCAAGAACTTGGGGTGTGGGTAAGTTCTAAGCCACAAACGAGAAGGAGGGGAGGAGGGTGGCATGAGAATCAACAGTGGACCTCATTGGTCAACCTCTAAACTTCCTGGAAGGAAGTAGACAGAATAAAACCAATGTGATCAAAATACCCAGGGCCTCTGATTCAGTGGCATGCTGCTGTTTCCTCTTGGTGCCATGCAGGGTTACATGTTTGTTCCTCCTGAGTTGGCTTTAGCTGTGAACTGACATTTGGAATAAGCAATGATGCTGTGTTTTTAATTTGAAATTGCGTCTCAAGCTGAACATGTATTTTATTATAGAGTGCTTTGATGTATTGCACTTACATTCAGGCTGTCAAATTCTTTTGTCTATTTATATATTCATGTATAGTTCACTTTCCATTAGGTCACAGGGCATTTTTTAAGCGTATGCTAACATTGAATCCCAGTTGCAGCTTATAAAGGTGTTTTCTTTCTAGTATTTGACTAACTTCAGTGAAAAGACTTTTAAATACTGTCCTGATTATGATAATAATATGTTGTGCAGAGGCTTATAAGTTGAGCAAATATCTAAGTGACTTTCAGATTTTAATAATTCTTTGTCATAATATGTTTCTTAAAGTGGTTACAAAGGTTTGTTGTGCATTTTGGGGGGGGCAAAAATTTTTTTCTGAAATATTTTGATTTTCAAATTTGCTGGAGAATAAAGTTTATCTTTGATCTGCCAGGCCCAGGAATTTGACCTCATTGCAAGTTATTTATTTCAGAGCGAAACCATGAGACTAAGATATGTAGGATTTCTGAGTTAAAAAAAAAAAAGCAGAGGAGTTGGACTCATATTTAGTTCCATGCCCCTGATATTTCCAGGGGTGAAAATAACAAGTAGGTGAAGGGTCTGAGGCCCTCTTTGGCTTTTACTCTGGTCTAGATGGATTTCATGATTTCCTAGCATTACAGTCTGTCAGACCACAGTGAGACTGAAACAGAAACTAAGCGCTTATCAGTAAAAACAACGTGCCAAGGCAGTGTGTGCGGCCGGCAGAAGTGAAAAGAGAGTCTGAAGGGCTGTCAGCACTGTGGTGAAAAAGAAGACAGTGCTCCCGGGATGGGGATGGAAGTCGCAGGGCAAGGGAACAAACTTGAAAGCGGGGGAGCTTGGCACTCCCTGGGGGAGGGGAGAACACCTGCCCGCATAACCACAGCCGGGGCTTCTCCTGGGTTACGGTTTAAATGGTCTGCATCTGCCAGGAGAATCCCTCCAGATTTCTGATCCACCGCATCTGGTGCGATTTCTGAACTGAGGTGGCAAAACAGGTAAACTTTTTTGTAACTTGTTAGTAGCTCTACATGCTTGCTTTGCCGCGATATGTAAATACAATCCCTGAGAAATAACCATCCTGTTTAAAAGGTAATTTCTATGAATATTTTTCATTAACTTAGAATGTAGACCATTCTTTCAAATATTAGTTAATAATTCCATCAATAGTTTTGTTACCTAAGTGTATTCCATTTTTCACCTCTTAAATATCATTAAAAAAAGTAATACAAGAAAATAAGTTAAAGGTGCCTTAAAAATTAAATATAGTAAACTAGAACAAGAGTCAACATGTTTTTGAGGTCCAAGGGCTGGGATGAGAAATTCACTCAAAACTTCAGAGTTCAGAAGACAATTAAAAATGTTTTAAAAGGAAGAAATAATCACCAGCCAGATCATTCCCTTTTAAAATCTTTCTATTCCTATTTATGTAGATACTGGTTCCGAAAAATGGGAATTGTTCTCTGAACTAAATAACATTCTTACAACCTACTGATTATTGAATAAACTCTTCTGTCACAGATTTTATATATGGGAGCCTATAATGATTGCTGTGACTTGGAAAGTTATAATAGAAGTGGAAATGCACCTGTTATCCACCATGCCGACGTGATGTTCTACTCAGAATTTCTCCACTTTGCCTGTGGGACCAAAAACCAAAAAAAAAAAGAATTAATTTTTAACACCAAGGATGACTTAAACTAAATATGTGGTTTTATCTAGGTGAAATATTCTGAACTTAAGAACTCTATCATCTTTTCTTTCCCATTAAATGGGTATTAGAAGACAGATGTCACTCACTCTCTAAATCATCTAGATAAGTATGTTTTTTAGTCAATTTCCATCATTAGTGTTCATCACAATTAGTGGTAAACAGTTGTTAAGAGCTTTAGACCTGATTAATGTATATTTTTATTTTATTCTTTTTTCGGAGAGCAAGACAGAAACAGTAGTACTGGACACTTTTTTCCCCTAGAAATACACTTAGAAATGTTTTATATAATTTATTGTGTTGTTAGTCCAAAAATTTCAAGTAAATAAATTTTCCAATTTTCTTTGTAATTAGAACTCAACTTATGGGAAAAAGTAAAATTTGAGATACTAAAACTTCTGGGTTTTATGTAAATTAATACTTCATTTTTTTCTGTAAGTTTTATTTAGAATTTTGAATATTCTGGCATTTATTTGTATAGATAAGTATAGCAATGAGGAGTAAATCAGGAATTGTGTTGGAAGTAAGTAACCAAAAATAATTTCTCCTTGAACATTGTTATTGTTTATCCATATTTGCAATCCCTCTTATAAGCTTATAAGTTTTTAATAGAAACATTAAAGAAAATCAGACCAAAATAATTTCCAGATATGTTACATAGCAAAACACAGAAATTATACCCCCCATAAAAGAAAAAGAAACTCAGTATTAGTTGGCGTTGTGTGATCATTCTGTAAGTTTTAAAGCAACTTGTTAAAGTTATAGTGAAAAAGATGAACAGCTAATATACCATAGAATTTCTAAATTCTGTAACTGGACAAATAATACGTTATTTTCATAACATATATACTAATTGATGCTTACACTCCAGAGCAGAGCTAGCAAGCTTTTTCTGTAGAGAACTAGCAAGTGAACATTATAGGCCACCAGGTCTCTGTCTCAGCAGAGCCAAAGCGGCCATGGACGATAGATAAACAAATAGGTCTGATGTATTAGAACCATTACTAAATTTTTCCTTTACTATCCAGTTGCTAACTTTTCAATGACTAAATATTAAGTTTCTATTTTTCTATTTTGTGAAGATATAATTTAACATATTAATAAGTTACCATTCCATTAACAAAGATAGAAAATAGGATAATATTTAGTCTTAGAAGATTGCCTTGAGAATTATAGACTTTCCTGGGTATGCTGTAAATTTTTCTAATTCTTTGAAAAGCAATTTGGAATTATGTTTCAAACCCTAGTTACAGTTTCTGTTTTTCACTTGTCCAGCACAGTGAGGACTCTGGTAGCAGGGAGGTATTTACAGGGAGACAAAAGAGCAGGCAAAACTTCTGGGTAGATTCCTACCCCCACCAGCAGATAATGGGCTGGACTGGACTCCAGTCCATTTGTTGTGAGTATTCTCAACACCCATGAGCATTCCTTTTTCACTCAAATTTTAGGGGCATGAGAGAATTCTACCCCCTAAGACCTTCTTCCAAATCCACAGAGAGAATAACTGCATTCCTGATGAAGCTGTAAAGCTCCTGAGCGTATGTTGGGGTTGTCCTCTGAAATGTGGTTGCCTCCTACTTTAGACTTTAAAGAACTTGAAGATCTATTATTATCACAGTTAGTTATTTTTTTTCAAGTTTTCAATTTTTTGAATTTCAATATAACTGTCACTTAATGTTATATTAGTTTCAGTTGCACAGCATTAGCAGTTGGACTCTGTGTTATGCTATGCTCCCCACAAGTATACTGACTGTCACCTGTCCTCTGCCTTTTGTTCTTGTCACGTATTCATTTTACAGCTGGAAGCCTGTATCTTCTACTTGCCTTCACCCATTTTGCTCATCTCCCTACCACCTTTTCATCCGGTGACCATCAGTTTCTTCTCTATTTTTATAGTTCTGATTCTGGTTTTTTTTGTTGTTGCCGTTGTTTAGCCTTTTGTTCAGTTTTTTTAGATTCTACATGTAAATGAAATCATATGGCATTTGACTTTCTCTGTCTAATTTAGACATGTTGTCACAAGGCAAAAACCTCATCCTTTTTTATGCCTGTGTAATAGTCGTGTGTGTGTGTGTGTGTGTGTGTGTGTGTGTGTGTGTGTGATCTTCTTTATCCCCTACCAACTGATGCTTGTGTTGCTTTCATGTCTTGGCTATTTTAAATAATGCAGTGATAAACATAGGAGAACCTATAACTTTTTGAATTAGTGTTTTTATTTTCTTTGGGTAAATATCTGGTAGTTATCAGTTTGACAGTTCCTTACAGGGGAAGCATGTAGGGCAGATAGGAGTCAAGAACAAAGTTCAGCTGTTTTTAAATTCTTATTCAGAATAAGTTTGAGTAATGGTTCTAGTTTTTTTCTGTTGATCACAGAAGGGAAAACTGCATCATCTCTCAGATTCCTCTTTATTTTCACTTATGCAGGTAACTGGTGTACATATTCCAAGCTCACCTACAGAAGAAGGCGTTCTTAGAGATGCCTTACGGTCTTTGCCCTTGTTCCCAGGACAGCTGTATCTGGGACATGAGTCAGCAAAGCCATGCAGAATCCAAGTACGCTCCAGAGGCATGGCTTCTTGACCATGTGTTGGTAAAGTGCAATCTAGAACATCATGAAGAAGATCATTTCATGTTCTTCTTGGCTTGTGTTTTTATTATGGCATCATTTTTAGATTAGTCTGTTGCTCTAAGTGTACTATTTTTCTTTCACTAAGAACATGTATTTTTAATTGTAGTTTCTTTGCCATATTGTATTAATTTGCTTTGTCCCCAGAGCAAAACCATAAATTTGTTGCTTCATCATCACCGTTACCTGTTCTACCTGATTTTTGAGCTATTACATTCTTCACTTTTGCATCAGTTATGCTCAGAGATTTTTATTTTCTTGTTTCATTTATTTGAAAAAATTTTTCCAATTTCTGTGAAGAATTTTATCTTGTTTATATCAACATTTTTGTTGTTTATATGTTTTTATATGATTTTTAGACTATGGACAATGATTTCTGATGTTGTGAAAACATTTTAGTTTGTTCTGCTGTGCTGAATCAGAAGATGGTTTGTTCATCAGCCAATATTTATTGAGCTGGGCCTAGTTCTAAGTGGCGATGGAATGATGACAACAGCTCCTGTGGTGGGGGACAAGCTTTAAACATTTTTTGGGGGGTGGGGGAGTGTGCTGCCTAGCCGAAGTAAGAATGTGCTGGGGTGTTCTAGGGACAGAAAGACAGCCGGGCTGAAGCAGAGTGGACAAGGAAGAGGGCAGATGCCTGCCCCGGCCCGCGGGGTCATTCAACAGGGACCTGGAGGAGGGAACGGATGAATGGGTGGGACAAGAGACACAAAGCACGAGAGCAAGACAGGAGGTCTGATCAAGCTCTAACGTTTAATCATGGAGGCTGATTATATGCCTGTGCAAGGGGGAAGAAAAATGCAGGAGGAGGAAAGAATGCAGGGGGAGGTACAAGGTACTGGGGACCTGTCAGACATTAACAAATGGTAATCTCACTTCCTGGAGCCAGCAGGTATTTATGACTCTTCAGGAACCAACAGTTATTTACGTCCTCCAGGAATCAACAGTTATTTACTGCTGCTTATCTTGCTGTAACATTCCACCAGAGTTAGTTAACTGTGTCTTAATTTTTCGACCAGAGTTCTTTAACTCTTTCCTTGGCTCCCGGCAGATGCCAATGGAGTCACAGAGGCAGGCGCAGGCCTACCATGGCAGAGGTTTGGATTACTTTCTTTTTTTAAAGTTTTATTTTGAGAGAGAGAGAGAGAGAAAGAGAGAGAGAGAGAGAGAGAGAGAGAGAGAGAGAGAGAACAGCAAGTCAGGGAGGGGCAAAGATAGAGAGAATCCCAGGCAGGCTCTGCACTATCAATGCAGAGCCCTACCTAGGGTTCCAACTTATGAACCAGTGAGATCATGACCTGAGTCAAAGTTGAGAGTCCTATGCTCAACCGACTGAGCCACCCAAGTGGGTGGATTTCTTCAGAAAGAGCCACCCAAGTGCCCCTGGATTTCTTTCTAAAGGCAGTGGGTCATGGTAAAAGAGTTTGGATTTCATTCAAATTACACTGGGAATCCTCTGGAGGGCTTTAGTCAGGGAAATAGTAGGACCTCATTTATGCTTTGAAAGTTCTCCCTCTCTCTTCCCTTAGTGAAGGATGAGTGCAGCAAGAGTGAAAAATAAGAGGCTAATTTTAGTGGTCCTGGAGACCCCTCAGGTGAACGATGATAGAGGATCAGATTTAGGGTGCTAATAGGGGAGGTCAGAAGCGATCAGGTTGTGGATGTGTTTTTGTTTTTACTGAGGGATTGTTTCAGCATTGTAAAAGAAACAAGGGACTTTGGCTTAAGCAACTAAGGATAAGACAATTCTATTTATTAAGATGGAATGGTGTGTGTGTGTGTGTGTGTGTGTGTGTGTGTGTGTGTGTGAGAGAGAGAGAGAGAGAGAGAGAGAGAGAGAGAGAGAGATGAGAGAGAGATGTGATTCTTTATCTAACAAACCAAACATTTCAGTATGTTGAGATAGTGAAAAATTTTCTTCAGTTTTGAGTTATAAGAAGGTAGAAATTAGAGACTTTAAGTGATACAGTGAGGATAAATGATCACTAGTAGCCTGTTTATAACTGCTATAAGGAAACTTCCTATAGTTTTGATATTAACTCTAAAAAGGGCCAAGAGTATAATGAAATCTATTCTGATAAAGTATTTCAAATAATATGAAATGATACAGAGCATGACTATATACTTTTGGATGATTTATTTAAAAGTAAATGTAGAAAGGAGATAAGACATGGATCTCACCTCCAGGAGCTTTCAGTCTATTTTGAGAAGTAGAACTTTTTCACATGTAATCAATTAACCATCTAAGGCAGTAGGCAATGAAGTGACAATGCGAGTGGTAAAATGAGGACCTCTAAGATGCTGAAGAAGGGGAGAAGCAGTGCAGGGCTGTGTTTGGGGGATGCCTCATGGACAGCGCCAGTGTTCAGCCATTGTGGAGCAGAGCAACTGTATCGATTGTTCACACTTTGAAATGCTTCCAGTTGCTTTTATGAGCCCACCAAGCTATGCTTTCTACTAAGGCTACCTGGAACTGATTTCCAGGATTTCCTAGACCATTCTATCCCCTAAGTAAGCAAGCAAAGGAATAGTGCATGGACCAGCCAGGGGTCTCCAGGACCACCTGCCTCTGGTACTACAGCCAGCATCCACTGTGATTGGTTGGCGCCTAAGCTGTACCAGTTGTTAAGTGTTTTAAATATCCCTCTGCTAATGGAGAAGTTGGAGCCTCTAGTAAATCTTGGAAGCAGAGTACGATCTTGGTTCCTGTTGAGAAGAAAGTATATGCAGTAAGCATTTATTGAGCAACTGCTAAGTGCTGGGCCCTGGGTCTACCAAGATGAATAAGATAATGCAACTGTGGTTTAAAGAATGTCATCCAAGATGGATAAAGCAGGAGTCCTAATATTGCTACGGTACGGTGACAAGGCACAGGGTGTTGTGGAACACCTAAGGATAACAACTCGATCAGAAAGTTACAGAAAAATCACATCTTGAAGCTTTATGGGTAGACCACAAAACCAATGTCGGAGTCCAGAGTAACACTGGAATGATAGAGAAGCAGCATGTAAACCCCCATGGCCACGACACAGCTAGTTTCTATTGGACATGTGTGGAACTCATGAAATCTGGATAGTAAGCATGGAATCAAATTATCAAGAGTTTCATAAGCCATGTTTTAGAATTTGGACTCTATTCCAGGGAAAAATCACTGATTGAAATCTGTTTTAGAAGAATCCATTAGATCGTGGTTTGCACATGAGAAGCTCTGCCCCCCTTGCAGGGCCTCACAGTATGCCTGGCACCGACTTAATGCTTACTATGTATTTGTGAAAAATATGAATAAATGAATGACTAGGAGATCACCCAAGTTAGCAAATCTAGTTGTGGGTGTTTTCCAGCTGCAGGTGACAAGCCCCCAGATGAAACCAGAGGCTGTGAAAATGAAAAAATAATAGAGGGCACAAAAGACATTTCTAAAAACATTTAAGGAACTTGGTGAGTAAGAAGTTTTCATTATAACCTGCAGTTCAAGAAAGGGATATACCTTTACTGAAAATGCATACACATTACTGCTGTAAAATATTAATCTTTTTGAAATGCATTTACTATATAAAATATATATTTTCTTGAATTATTATGCATTCTTTGGATCAAGTTGTACATAAAATGCAATAGTTTGAAATTCATAGAAAGACTACATTGTGATAAGAGGAATCATTAATACAATATCTAATATAATATTTCTATATTTTTCTTTTTTAACATTTTTAATAAATTTTTTTACATTTATTTATTTTTGAGATACAGAGAGAGGCAGAGTGTGAACAGAGGAGGGACAGAGGGAGAGGGAGACACAGAATCTGAAGCAGGCTCTGGGCTCTGAGCTGTCAGCACAGAGCTCGATGCAGGGCTTGAACCCACGAACTGTGAGATCATGAGCCGAAGCCGGACGCTCAACCAACTGAGCCACCCAGGCGCCCCTATTATATTTTTCTTACAATGAGGTTCATCCAAACCAAACATAAATGGACTATGTAATAATTTTTAACAGTCCTTTTTCTGCTATATTTAATAAAATTAGTTCCAGTGTACATATAGCGGCTTTTTCAAGGACACACTCTGTGGACAGAGCTGTCTTTTCAACCATATTTTGCTTCCTTCCCACACAGACATCTGTTGTACTTCTTATCCACTTTCATTTGCTGTTTTAGATTTAAGGCCCTTTTAGTGAGTGAAACTTAAAATTTATTATGTCACAAGAAATATCTACTGGTTTACTGATCCCTTATTTTCGTTGAAATTTCCTCTTAAAATTTGGGGCATATTAGATCATATTTGACTGTCAGATTTTTCAGTGTTTGACTTTTCAAAGCTTACATTCACATCATATTTGTGTGGGCTTATGTGACTATAGTAAAACATTCTTGTGCCTTTCTTGAAATTTGCTTATAAGAAGTAAAAATACTATAATGATCATCCAAAGTATAATCATTTCTGCATTATCTTTGGGCTAACGAATTGTACCTAAAAATTATGCAAAAGCAAGGTATTTAAATAGTAGAGATTGTGAATTGAAACCGTATTTTTAATGATAAATATTGCTGCCATGTTATTTTAAGTTTTGAGTTTGTTTTGGTACTTTATCTATGACAGTTATTAATGACTAATAAAAGGGGGCTTTGAAGTATATTCTTTTTAAGTTTTTTAATTGAAATATTAATGTTATTTTTTAATGTTTATTTATATTTGAGAGACAGAGACAGGCAGAGTGCGAGTCGGGGAGGACAGAGAAAGGGAGACACAGAATTTAAAGCAGGCTCCAGGCTCTGAGTTGTCAGCACAGAGCCGGATGTGGGGCTCAAACCCACAAGCCTTGGGATCATTAGCTGAGCCTAAGTCGGACACTCAACTGACTGAGCCACCCCTGTAGAATATTCCCATACAGTATACCTGATACTCTAAAAATTTCTCTATTCTGGCTAACAACACTATTAAATAAGCATATCATGCTTATTAATACATTACATTTCTAAGATTGATAATTTGTCTAATAAAGAATTATCTGTCACTTTATTAAGGATAAATATGAGAAATTGGATCAATCCAGGCAGAAATACTGTATTAAAACTAGAGTTGAAGTCTTTTTAGATTTGCCACATTAGTATTGTATCCTTTTAGGTTGCTGGCATTCTGAAGGAAATTGGAAAATCCACTAAAATCTCTAGTAAAACAGAAATACATAAGAAAATTTTTGACTCTTAACTGCGGAAATCAATGGTTGTCTCAAATAGTTTTCTCCCCCAGATTTACAAAAGGAAAAAAGCAATTCTTAGAAATAAAAGGGATTCAAAAAACTTCTACCAATATGGTGTATGTTTTACAACATTGTCCATATATCTATAATATATAATTATTATTTTTTAAATATGGCTTATCATATTCAGCTTCTTATGGATTCTTACATCAAACATTTTGACCAACTAAATGATTGATGATGACATAAGGGATAAGGCGTATTTGAGTTGTGTAATAAATACATAGAATGAAAGGTCTCGTTAATCCTTTATGTCAGCACCTCCCCAAGTGTGCTCTGTGAACCACTCACATCAGAAGAATCATCTGGGGTGTTTTAAAGTGATGTAGATTGCTGAGACCCACTCCAGACCTCCAGAATTAGAATCTCTGAGATGGGAGCCAAGAATATCTTTTTAATAAGATTAAGGATGATCTCCAAGTAACCCTTAAGTGCACTAAAGTATGATAACTACCACTTTCTGTTCTAAGAGGTTGATTTTATTGAAGAGACAGGGCTGAATATGTACATCAGCACAGAAGGGCACAAGAGTATAAAAACCCTTCACATTTTATTAAGATTCTTCTAATCCAGGTTCATTCAACTGATTGCCAAAGTTTCATTTAGTGGCAATTTCAGAAGCAAAGTCCACACAGGATGCATGGGAATGGAGTGTGCTTTGCTGGCAAATGTTTCACTTGTCCGTATATCTATAATACACAACATTGTATGGACTCCTGCAGTTCTTATGTACAGGTTTTAAAAGTAAGAAAGTGCCTGCATTACACTGCAATGAAATTTCAAACCACAGCACTTAGAGTCCATTTAAGCTCCACTTCCAAAGGCTTAATAATTACTGTACGTGTATATAGCATCCTTTTATTCATTGTTTAATCTTGTGAATTCCCATCAGATATCTAGGCACCGAGGTTCTATAAGACATCATTGTGCAAATGTGTCCAATTGTGTTTATTTTAACCAGAATTGAATTCCACTATTGAGCAGCCAGCATAAACAGCAAGGTTGTTCCAAGTGATCTGATTCTTTCTTGGAACTAACATCTAGTACAATATCCTAGTTGAATTCCACACTTGTGCCTAAAAAGTATGTAGTGCATGATAGATGATTAACAAGGTTCTTCTGGTCTTATTAAAATTTCTTAGTATAATTAATGTGAAGTGTCAAATATTCATTCCATATATTTTCTACTTTTAAAATTATATATGTATTTCTATTAAAAATTTTTTTTAATATTTATTTTTGAAAGAGAGTGAGAGACAGAATATGAGCAAGGGAGGGACAGACAGAGAGGGAGACACAGAATCAGAAGCAGGCTCCAGGCTCTGAGCTGTATGCACAGAGACCCACGCAGGGCTCAAACCTGTGAACTGTGAGATCATCACCTGGTCTGAAGTTGGACCAACTGAGCCACGAAGGTGCCTCTATATATGCATTTCTAAAAGAGCTGTAAAATTAAGTATGAAATCAATCTCTTCCAAGAACGTAAATAGTGAATTCTATTGTGTGTGCTCACTCCTCTTTCCCTCTCTTTCTTTCTTTCTCTTCCTTCCTTCCTTCCTTCCTTCCTTCCTTCCTTCCTTCCTTCCTTCCTTCCTTCCTTCCTTCCTTCCTTCCTTCCTCTCTCTCTCTCTCTCTCTCTCTCTCTCTCTGTCTCATTATATAACATATAAATACAAATTGACAGTCAATATTTTCTTTGGTGTTGATTTACATATACTCACTGATTAATTTTTTGAAGAATTGAGCAATGATTTAGATGGACATGTTAACTTCCATTCCTGTTTAAACTGTATGGGTCACACAGTTGTAGCTACTTGTCAGTGCCTAGTCATGGACAGCATCAGCCAAGTTGTTGATACTTGGTTGCTTTCTGACCCATCCCTAACTCTTGATTTGGCACTGGGGCTAGATATATTCTACTCAGGATCAAAAGTAGACTAAGATGTGAAAAATAACAGTAGAACTTAAAACAAGAAAGAAAATAAATAGAAGAAATGTAGATATGTAGGAAGGGATTCTGTATTAACTATTAATAATAAAAGCTGCCATTCTTTTAACTCCTATTATTTGCCAGATTCTGTCATGGTGCTCTACATACCATTGACATTGCCAGAACATAAATGCTCTTTACTCCTGGTAAGAGCTCTGTGAGTCAGGTATTCACATTTCCTTTTATTGAGTGTGTGCTGCCTCAATACACTCTTTTTTAGGGATTTCACATTTATTATCTTATTTAATGTGTTTTTTTAAAGTTTTTAATGTTTTTTATTTAATTTTGATACAGAGAGAGACAGAGCATGAGAGGGGGAGGGGCAGAGAGAGAAAGAGACACAGAACCGGAAGCAGGCTCCAGGCTCTGCGCTAGCTGTCAGCACAGAGCCTGACGTGGGGCTCGAACCCACGAACATGAGATCTGACCTGGGCCGAAGTCGGAGGCTTAACTGACTGAGCCACCCAGGTGCCCCAACACTATGTGTTTTATAGACCAGTAATTTAAGGGCAGTAATTTGCTCAAGGTCAGACATCTCATGATAAATGTTTGAACCAGGACTGAAAAGGAAGTCTAAGCTCACTATGTTATGGTTTTTTAAGGAAAGAAAAAGGTTAAAAGGGAGACATTAGAGAATTAAAAGTGGGTTGAAAGATTTTCAACAATTGGAAAAAATTGCACACTTGGAAAATGTCAAGTGAGATTGTAATGTGTGCTTGATACCAAAGTAAATTTCAAAGACTTCAAAGTTAAATGGAGGGGTGCCGGGGTGGCTCAGCTGCTTAAGTGTCCTACTCTTGCTTTCTGACAGTGCAGAGCCTTCAGATTTGCTCTCTCCTCCTCTCTCCCTCTCTCTCTGCCCCCCTTAAAATAAATAAATATTTAAAAAATGAGTTAAGTGGGACAAAAGTAATTTTTTAAAACTAGAATAAAACGAAGAGAAATATTGCATTGATTTCAGGGTTGGAAAGCATAAAAGCAATGGAATACAAAATTTTAAGTGAGGTTTATACTTTTTAATTTATAAAATTAAAAACTCCTAGAAGTCAAAATATATGTTAAAAAGAAAATAACAAACTCAGGAAAGCTTGCAACAAATATGACAAAATGTTAACTTGTTCATATGAAGTTTTTAAAAATAAAAAGGACATTTAAAACTCCAAAAGGACCAAAAATGTGAACAGACCAGTCAAAGAAGACAAAAAATGTAATAGGCCATATATGTATAATTATTACATTTTTCAAAAATGGAAAAGATAAATCAAAACCATAATGATAAACATATCAACTGAGCAAAGCAAATTTGTGCTTGCTGTGTGGGGATCAGCTCTTCCACAAACAGATATGACTCTTTTGATTCAGCCTCTTTCAAGGGTTTGGCAATATTACAATATGTACCAAGAATCAACATCTTTGACATAATTATTGCATTTTTAGGAATCTAAACAATGGACATAATCAAAACAGGGACAAAGATATAAAAACTTTTTACCAGAGCCTCTTTGACAATAATGAAAATCAAAGGTACTAGTTGTACAAATGATTAGAAGCTAAAAAGAACTGTGATCTATCTTTTGACTATTGTGTGGGAATTAGAATATTTTTCAAAGCTTTTGAATGGTGTAGCAATACCTACTTGAAATTTTAAAAGGAGAAGATAGGGTATTATTTCTTAACTTTGTAAAAACATGATCTTTACACACACATATAGTGTATAGGTAGAAAAATTCTAGAAGAAAATACATCAAAATATGTACTGTTAAATTTGAGTAATGGAATTGTGCCTACTGGCTGATTTTTTAAAATTTATTTTTCAAATATTCTACTATGAGAACATATATGTTTTTATAATTATCCCCCTATATTGATTAAGGGAAGGGAGATTATAAGAACAAAAAATGAGTTAAAGAACATAGGAAGTTATATGATTTTAGACAAATACTCTAATGGGGTATAAATTAATATATTCTTTAGGTTTCCTAACAAATTATTATTTTATTTAATATCCTACTGTTATTTAGCATTTATTTTATTTGGAGGAAGAGACTTTTTATGGGTACACTTTTACTACTTAATTTTTACTGGAAAAATAAGATTTACTATTAAGCTTTCTTCTAGGTGTAATCAACATTTAAACAGCAGGTGTGATGATTAATTAAGAACAGCTGAGAGAGGTTTCATCCCTCTTGGAAGCAGTCCGTGTTTAAATCCCACTCAGGGAAATATGTCAGTGTGAGCTAGTAAAAGTCGGCATGCTGCTTTCAAAATAGAGGAACAAATGTTGTCTTTGAAGCTTACCATGCTGTGGAGCTTGAAAAAACTTTTCCGTTGTATGGTAATAGTGATCACTGTGATAGAGACATTGCTCTAGATCTTCAAATACAATATGCAGTAATATTTTAAAACAGTGTAACTGTGTCCTTTAAAGTCACAACTCTTGGGGGGCGGGCACCTGAGTGGTTCTGTCAGTTAAGGCTCCGACTCTTGATTTCAGCACAGGTCAGGATCTCAAGATCGTGTCCCATATCCGACTTCACACTGGGCATCTAGCCTGCTTGGGATTCTCTCTCTCTGCCCCTCTCCTGCTTGCAGGTGCATGCCTTTTCTCTCTCTCTTCCTTAAAAAAAAAGTCACAACTCTTGGGTTAGCAGTGTTAAAGAAAAATCTTGGTATTCCAGGGGTGTCATTGCCTTATGGTTCAAACCTTGGGTCCTGCCTCTTGCTCAAGAAAGGGAACTGAGCATCAGGAGAGTTTAGAACATGCTCTGTGGGCCAGGAACAGGGCTGCAGTGACTTTTCTCTGGAACAGAAAGCAGCAGATACTCCTGTTAAGTCCATCAACAGTGAAAAGTGAACAGTGAAAACTGTTGGGGAAGCTACTGGGAGACGGTAGTGGTTTGGTGGTTATGATTATGGCCTCTGGATCGAGACTGGAGACCAGTCTTAGCTCTGGCATTTATTACTGCAAGTCCATGGACAAGTGGCTTGACCTCACTAAGCCTCAATTTCCTCATTTGGGTGGCTTAGCAGGATTATGTGGGAATATAAATGTGTTTGGCATACAGTACAATTAACCATTGATATTATAGTGAAAGCATAAGAACTACAAAAAGTGCAAAAAACTCCCTTTAGGAGGTTGCAGTCTGGTGAGCAGCAGAGTGTATGGACGTGAAGGCAAACTGCATGTCGACTCTCACGGGAGGGGGACGATTTGGAGGAAGGATTCCAGGTGGCATGTAGCATCTTACCATGGGGTAGTCAGTCCATATTCTGTAGGACAAGATTTATACATTTTAATTAATGAATCACTAAAATTACATTAATATACCTGAATCATGTAAAAGTGATTGACTTGGTTGCTCACAGTGCTTTTTGGTAATTATATTAAAAGAAAATACAGTAAAAAAATGTAGTAAACCCAATAATAACACGTATATTCAATCCTTTTACTCGAAATCATAATCAGAGAAAGGCTTTAGGTCAGGCTAGATCTTTGTAATAACCACTTGACATAATAAGTGCTAAATTGATAGTTACATTTATGGGAAGATATCATCAGAGGAAACTCAGTTACAAAATGCCCCACAATTTTTATATGTGGGAAAAATAAACCAAATAGGAATGGAGCTTCTCCAGCTATATCGAACTGTATCCTGTAGTGATGCCACAGGACTTGAATATATACCCAAGTTCTCTTCATGCTTCACATTGTGTGTTGGGTTCCCATTTCAAATGTTGTTAATCAGGAACGGCCCAATATATATTTATTTTGAGAGACAAAGAGTGAGTGGGGAGGAGAGAAAGAGAGAGAGAGAGAGAGAGAGAGAAAGAGAGAAAGAGAGAAAGAGAGAAAGAGAGAGAGAGAGAGAGAGAGAGAGAGAGAGAGAATCCCAGGCAGGCTCTGTGCTGTCACTGCAGAGATGGAAGAGGGGCTCGAAGTCACAAAACTGAGATCATGACCTGTGCCGAAACCGCGAGTCAGATGCTTAACTGACTGAGCCACCCAGGTGCCCCAATGGAAACAACTTTTAAATAAAATTCTCAATATCTCTTATTTTCACAAGTTTTGTCCTTCAAAGATTGCCTGCCACTTGGTTCTTAGTCAAGGACCAATAATGAGGTATCTAGGGTGTTAATATTTATTTATGAAGGGTTTTGACATTTCGACTAAGTTAATTTTGTTGGGTGAACAAGATCTTTTTTGGTTATAGTTAACTACTGTTTTGCAAAACAAGTTCTAATGCTATCTTTTTATATGTCTCAAAGTATCCTAATTCTTATTTAGAAATTTTTTAATCTCTAAAGTTTAATTTTTGAGCAATTAAAGCTAGAATAACTTGTATTTGTCTTACCTGTTGTCAGCTTTGTATAAGCTTTTTGTACCTGATAATATTATTCCCAAAGTTTCATTATCAACATAAGCATCTCTATTGGCTAATATATATATTTTAGGCAATGAACTATCCTTGGAGATTCTAAGGATTATAAGACATGCTTCCTGCCTTCAAGTAAAATTATAGTTCTAAAGATGAGATATATGACACTCTGCACACACACACACATGACGGTTTATATGTTATACCACAGGTAGGTATAAACAAGAATGTAGAGGTGGAATTAAATATTCAGGTTTCCTATGACTAAAGTGAGGTATATTTCATATGCATAATAATTCTAAGAGAAAACAGCTGCTCTTTTCTGTATCCTGGTCAGAATAACTGAAACAAGCCAAAGATCTTTTTAAAAAATTTATTTAGAAAGTTAATTAGTCTTACAGTAACTACCAGGAATATTGAAAGAAATCACTGTATATTGTTATGCATTCAGAAATACTGAGTTGTCAGCAGTTCTCTCCTTTGGATAATGTATACAGTACTAAAAGCTTATATTATTTCTAGTTTTTTCCAGAAAAGAATGAAATTATAGTTTCTTATTTCTAAAAAAACCCTGTGTAGCTAGTATCAGTAAGATATTAGTTTCCTCTATATTTAATTTCTTCACTAATGTCATTGTTGTTTTATCTATTAACCTACGCAGAGTCAGAGAATACTGAGCTCCAGAGCCTGTCTGTTCAAGTCCATTGCTAAGGATGGTGGTTTTCTCATGACTTCAAATAAAAGATAATAATGATACAAATGGAGGCCATCCTTACCCATCTCTCTTTATTCATTTGCCCTCACAAAGAGTTAGGTATTATGTGGTTTTATTGTGGATATCTGATAAAAGAAACTTCAAAGAAATTAATCTTAGGTGATGAGTTTCAGATAAATTAATATAGCAAGTACAAATTTTGCTGATCAAGATTTGAAACCAAGTTTTAAAATTTAGGAAATCTGCAAAAGTATTTATTTGATTCAGCAAAATTTTCATTAGCTTAAGTCATATTGGCCAGTGCTGATTCATGCCCGTATTTGGTCACATTTATCCTGTTGAATTTCTTCCTTTATGTTGTTTCATTTCTACAAATATTTATTGATCTACTCTGTGTTGGGCACTGTACTGTGCAGTGGAGACACACAGATGAGTGCATCATGGACTCTCTACCATGGAGGACCAAGCTAGTTAGGGAGATAGGTAAGCAGGTGAACTATGGGCATTAGCGAATGGTGAATGCTCAGGCTGTTAGGGGACCCCAGAGTACAACTTAAGGGGAGAGAGAAGGTTGGAAAGGTGTTCTTTAAACATTTTTTAATGTTTATTTATTACTGAGGGGAAGGAGGGGCAGAGAGAGAGAGAGAGAGAGAGAGAGAGAGAGAGAGAGACAGAATCCGAAGCAGGCTCCAGGCTCTGTCAGTACAGAGCCCAACATGGGACTCGAACTGGGGAATGGTGAGATTATGACCTTAGCTGAAGTCCATGCTTAACCTACTGAGGTGTTCCAAAAGAGCTATCCCAAGCCCCTTGGAAAGAGACCCACAGGGTCCACTTCATATAAATTCTTGTAGGAGTTAGAAAATAAACAACTAGTAGAGGATTCTTCATTTCTCATTAAACCTGGCTTACTCCTGATTTTTCTTTTAAAATGGTTTTGGGCTCTGAACCAAGGCTTTGTTCTGTAAGATGAATTAACCCTGCTTTTGTTTTCATTATGTTTGAATTAGGAATTCCCTTACTTTTTAAAAATTCTGTTTAGAGTTGGTGCCAATGCTGTTATCCCAACAAATCGAGAATTTGTTTTGAAAGGTGCTTCAGAAGACGTGCAGATATTCTTTGAAATTCAGTAATAAGTAGAGGAGTTTTTATTGACTGATTTCCAACAGAGGGATTTTGTAGTATGAGCTGGAATGTTTAGGAGGAGAAAAAAAAGTGGTGCAAGCTACAAATACTTGATTTGTTAATCTTTTTTCCACGGCCATGTGTTATATAGTATAATTAATCAAATGCATTGCTTTTTTAAGCCAGTTTTCCATTCTGTGTTTTACATTGCAGTGTAAAATTATATAAGCTCTATACCTTGTATGAATTTAGTAGCTCAAGCCATTCTGGACAATTGCAGCTTATAGCACAAGGGCAAATTTAGAAAACTATAGTAAGTCACATCCATTAAGGATAAAGCAATATCTCAATTGCATCCCAGTCTTCTAGGGAAATGTCAGCCGCATGATATTAGTATTCTGAGCTCATGAGAAAACTCTTGTACAGATGTCTATTTTAGTCTCAGTCTCACTTAGTGTGCATATGTATGTGTGTGTGTGTGTGTGTGTGTGTGTATGCATATATTGCAATTTCTATTTTATTAGTGCTTCCTAGCATTTGGTGCAAAATGTTGATGAATCAATAGTATTGACTTGTAGAGTGATACAGAAGGACTTCCCTATTCCTAGGAGTTTTATGCACAGTGAAATGGTAAGGAGTGAAGGAAAATCCAGTATCACTACAAAAAGAAAAACAAAAGAACAAAAAACCAGACCATTTCCCAGAGGTTATTTCTATGGGCTATACTCTTTCCTTTTTGTTTATTTTTTTATTTGCTTATTTATTGTATTTGTTTTGTTTTTAAATTATTTTTTGAAGTTATTTATTTATTTATTTATTCAGATTTTATTTTTACGTAATCTCTGTGCCCAATGTAGAGCTTGAACTCACAACCCCAAGATCAAGAGTCACATGTTCTTCTGACTGAGCCAGCCAGGCACCCCGTCTCCTGGGGTATTTAGTCTTGAATTTCCAACATACTACTGTATAGTACTAGCACTTTATATTTAATCAGTCCAAAACCAAACTACTGTATTCTCTCCATTTTTAGGGTATTTTGTCCCCCAAATTCCTAGTATTGATTGGAAATGTCTCTCATTACCTGCTAAAGAATCTGAAGCAGGCTCCAGGCTCTGAGCTATCAGCATAGAGCCTGATATGGGGCTTGAACTTGGGAATGGTGAGATCAAGACCTGAGCTGAAGTTGGGCACTTAACCAACTGAGCTACCCAGGCTCCCCAAAGTGATTTTTTTCTTAACAGTATACATCTTACAAATTCTTTATTTTTTCCTCTTTTTAAAAAATGTTTCATATTTTAATTTAAATTCTAGTTAGTTAACATACAGTGCAATATTAGTTTCAGTAGTAGAATTTAGTGATTCATCACTTACATACAACACCCAGTGCTCATCACAGCAAGTGCCCCTCACCCATTTAGCCCACCCCCCTCCCTACCCTCCCGCAGCCCTCCAGTTTGTTCTCTTCAATTAAGAGTCTCTTTTATGATTTGCCTCCCTCTCTCTTTTTTTATATTTCTCCTGTGAATGAATTTTCTTCAATTCCACATAAGTGAAATCATATTGTATTTGTCTTTCTCTGACTGGCTTATTTCACTGGGCATAGTACACACTAGCTCCATATATGTCATGCAAATGGCAAGATTTTATTCTTTATGACAGCTAATTTGCGATATATATATATTCTTTATCCGTTCATCAGGGGATGGACATTGGGCTCTTTCTGTAATTTGGCTATTGTTAATAATATTGCTATAGACATCAAGTTGCATATGCTCCTTTAATCAATATTTTTGTATTCTTTGAGGGCTTTTTAAAAAATATTTGTTTTTGAGAGAGAGAGAGACAGAGAGTGAGCAGGGGAGGGCAGAGAGAGAGACAGAGACACAGAATCTGAAGTAGGATCCAGGCTCGGAGCTGTCAGCACAGAGCACGATGTGGGGCTCATACTCATGAACTGTGAGATCATGACCTGAGCCGAAGTCAGATACTTAACCAACTGAGCCACCCAGCCGCCCCATTTGAAGTCTTTTTAACTTAACTTTTACAAGTTTGTTAACACTCTCCTGTATAGCGCTGAACTAGCATTGTGGCGGCCAGGAAATAGATGTAAAAATGATATTATATGTTACATTTAGCATAATGCTGACTTATTAGAATTTGATTTTTGCCTTCTAAAGCTCATTGTTTGTACTCAGTGTCCATGTAGATCATTACAAACATGCAAAAGAGGCTGAAAGCAGTGCATGCCTCTCTGGGACCCACATGCTTTGGAGACTGGGGCAAATAAACAACTTCTTAAAAATTATGCATCAGAAGGGTAGGCTCTTGCATCTTACAGATGGCAGTGAACTTAAGAGTAGTTTAATGAAAAGGACTAAAGACACACAAATTATTTCTAATAAACAACATAATTATCATGCTGAAATAGATGGCACCCAGTAATTAGAAAGATTTTCCAAAAGAAAAAAAAAAAGAAGAAACTCTAAGAGTGCTACAACCAGAAATCCTAGAAAATAAATATATTGTCTTGAGACAAGAAATTATATTAGAAAGTAATGACTTCAAATTCCTTTGTTATTCTGAAGTAGATATTAATATTGCAGGACATATGTACTCAAAAAATTTGGATTGGGTAACTGATGTGTTTGATCTAACTTGGTCTTTTTTTTTTTTAAACACTGTAAATGAGTTCAGAATTGCATTTAAACAAGTAGAGTCAGTGTGTGATTGTTAAGCTGTAATTAAGTGATCTCCCTAGAAAAATCCATGTGACTGACACTTACAGATGTATTCCAGGCTGTTGTAAACAAAAAAGCCCTTCTATATTTCCATGTACTTCTTAACAGGGCTACCCAAAAATCAACAGCGCAAGGATATATATTATGATAGAAAAACAGGGAGGGAGACAAAAACATAAGAGGCTCTTAAATATGGAGAACAAACAGAGTTACTGGAGGGGTTGTGGGTGGGGGATGGGCTAAATGGGTAAGTAGCATTCAGGAATCTACTCCTGAAATTATTGTTGCACTATATGCTAACTAAATTGGATGTAAATTAAAAAAAATAAATATCTACACAAATAAATATGGTCAAAAAAGAAAACTATATGCAAATTCTTTTGAGATAGTGGGTATATTACAAAATAAGCCATTTGTGAAGCTTTCATTGCAAGAATGTACTTTTTTTCCCAATCCTGAATAAGTCCATGCTAGAGAAGCCACTTACTTTTTAGTATGTGCCAGCCATGGGGTGAGGTCTGCTCCTTATCTGTGTTGCCTCACGAAGCTGCCTCTGTTTGAGTGATGCCTCCTTCAGAGCAGATGGTCTGAAGATGAAGACTAATCAGACAAATAGGGATCAGAATGCAGTGCTGACCTCAAAGGGCCATAGAAAATTAACACGGGAGGATGTCTGGATAAGAAAACATTGATTAAAGATATTTTCACTTGGTTGGGTTTGTTTTTTCATCTCCCAACAGTTTTAAGAGCCTTCAAGGGAGACTAAAACCTAATTCAGGTCCATTTATTCTGCTCCTTAGGTATAGCAGCGGGATGAACTCTAACACATCTTCCCCCGTCAAAGGTTCTGTAAAATTTGAACACGCTGATTAGTTAGGGACTGAAAAGAGTTTGGTGTAGCGGAGATTCCTTAAAGGGTTCAATATTGTTACCTCCTGACCTAAATGTTATTACAGTCGGTTATTTTTCATTTATAAATCCTACTGTTTTCTGAACAGTAACAATCCAAAAGGCAATTCCTTTGGAATTGTGAACATTACATAAAAACTTGATAAGCTTTTCCATGTTTTGGCCCGTGTTCATGTGGGCCGTGTTGGGTTTGGTTTTCTTTTTGTTTGTTTGTTTTACAGAGATGTCTAGATAGTGGAAGAGTAGAAAAGATTTTTGGCCTGGGATATGAGTTATTTAATTTTTTCATTATTTTACACATAATTAATAACATTTGGAGATCCCTGAGCAGTAAAAGAGAACTGTGTAGGATTCAGGCGTATATGGATATAGTTAGTATGTATTATTCAACTTTTGTGCATTTCTAAGTTTTCATGATTTTTATTGTTGGCATGTTAAATGCAGATTTCCAATTTACTTTAGCTATTGAACATATTAGGGAATATTATGGAGAAACTATAATACTCAGTATAGGATTGGTGGACCATTTTGCTTGCCTTTGCGTTATCAGTATCTTGAACATAAAAACCTAAGCAGGACTTTTTCAATAGACCAGTTCAAGCAATAGTGTATTAACTCTTGTTCAATAGTTTAATAGCTAAAGCAATCATTAAGGTTCTTACCTGAACGAAACAGTAATGTCGTAAATCTGTTCATGTAACTGATGCCTCTCAACAAATATCTTACCCCTTGAAAAAATCTGAAGCATTCAATGGCAGTGCCTTTTAATTTGTCTGACATCCAAACTATAACTACAGCAAAATGTTTTCCTTATTATTTTGATTTTCTTGTGGAGATTTGTAAATGTTGTGTGAAAGGAGCCACACATATTTCCATCTACAAACTTACCATTTTCTCATTGACATTCAGAAAAAACTGACATGTTGTATTTAGTGATGGAACTTCTGAGTTCTGTAGGTGTTTCAGAATCATCGACAGAACATTCACTAGAATACGAGTAATCAAAGCCTGTGGATTTTCTGCCTCATGAGAAGTTGCTTAAATTCACCATAATGTTCAATGGGCAAGTGAGAAATATAAGCAGTTAAGAATGTTTCCACCTATCTTTGTAAAAGTTCACATTTTAGTTAAAATTTTGATGTGTCTCATTATAATAAGCATCTTAATAATGAGCCTGGATATAGAAACGTTTTCCGAAGCCAAACTAATGTCAGCAAGACAAAGTCACTTTTCAAGTCAGACTTCTACTGTGACATAAAATATTAACTGGGGAATTCGTATTCCTTTGTCTAATAATTCTTTTAAAAATAGATGCATATAAAAACTTTTAGAAATTTCAAAATCATGTAGGGAATTTGAAGTATAAAACAGTTACCAAGTGTCTATCACAAATGTTTTTTTCAAGCTTAGAGTTACTGTTTCTACTGGTTTAGGATTTTGTGTTCTTGTGGTAGTAATTTCAATTCATTGAGGAAGGATATCATCATATTATTAATATTTTGATTCAGGTTTTAGAAAAGTGAGTGTCACAGGAAAGCAAGTATACACAAATTTTTTAAGGTATAACATTGTCTCTGGCAAGCTCCTTCACATATATTTACTCCAGAAGATTTTACAGCTGAGATCCTTGAACCAGATCTTGGTTTCTTAGATTTGTAGTAAGCATTTTGAAGGGCAGAGGAGTACTATTTGTATGATATGTACAAAGCATAAAAAAAGTGGAGTAGCCTTCACTAATGCTAGAGGAAGGGCTAATCAATGTATGATCAGAGAGAATCATAAGGATTTTGTAATTGCAAAGCCTTTGTAAATATCAGAACCACTAATTAAAGAGATGCTCTAAAATTTGACTTAGCAAACCTTTTGAGTAAAGAACAGAACTGTGACTAGTTAGTACTCTGCATTGCCTTTTAGACTGTGTAATACCTTAAATATATTTTCATTAAAAACCTTGCATAATATTAATAGTCTGCATTAGAAAAATTGTCTCCAGTGTGAGAAAAAGATAATTGCTTTTGAATACTAATTTTTTCATCTATTTTGTCTTCAGTGCTTTTCTTACCATTGCAGAAGTTAAAAACAACTTACTTATCTCTCAGTGTTACCATCTTTTTAAAATAAACATTTCATTTAATTATAACATACATACATAAAATGTATAAATTATAGTGTTCATCTTGATTTTTGTCACAAAGTTTACACAGCTATTTAACAACACCCAGAACTAGAAAGTAGAATTAGGACATTGCAAGCAACTAGATGTGTTTTTCTGCCTCCTTCCAGAACCTACTATTCTGACTCCTAACAGTATAGATTAATTTTTTTCCAGTTTTTGAACTTTAATAAATGGAATCATCAAGATGTTCTTTTTTAGGTCTGACTTACCTTGCTTGGCATTGTTTCTGTGAGATCTGTTGAAGTTACTTATGGATAATGTTTACATTCATTCCTATTCCTGCGTATTATTGCACTTTACTCACTTTTAAACTGTAAGACTTGTACAAGGGGCTTATGAATCTTCACATAGTACTGCAAAACAATCTTAATGTTCTAAAAGGGATGGAACTGGTATATTGTGGTTGGTTCATTTTTTTTTCTAAGTGGGTTCTTATTTTTTTATGGGTGATAATCTTGGGGGAAACATCAGTGAGTGAAATAATTTACCTGATGTGCCAGTGAAAGTCAACATCCAAATGCAATACTAAGGGGGGAAAACCCCTTGTCTTTATATAAAAATGTAATTTCAAACAACCTTGTGTAACAAAAAGATACATGCTTAAAAGATTCAGGAGGAATTTATCTATTTAGTTAAACTCAGTTTAAAATCAGTTATTGTTCTGATCCCAGTTTTCCATTTTATGTGATAGTAATTATTTTAAATAGTATTTTTAAAGCAAAAATATGAACACCTACATCTCACCAAATTTTCTTAGCACATAGACCGCTGGAGTAAGAACAAGCTTTGGTGAAGTTGCATTAACTGTCTTTTAATCTTAGGTCACCTGTTAGTGTTTTGTACTGAGTAGCAGTCTAAAGATCCATTGAAATGACACTAAAACACGTAGGTTAATCTGCATGTTTAAGCTAAAGTGTACAAACTTATGGTTCATAGCAGATTTCGTTGTAGGTGGGACTGACTGGAAATTATCCGGTGGGATTTTGTGGTGTAGTGTTTTGCCTGTCCTATGTGTGGTCTGACTGCAGAAAGACCACTTGTGAAATTATTTCTAAAACATTCTAGTGCATCTGGTGTGCAGTTCTCAATTGTCCCCCAAGTTTTGGTTTGTAACAAGATAGTGATAACAATCTGAGTTACTGTAAGACCTAAGTTACTTAACAGTCCGGCAGTCCTTATCCAAGTGTATGGCTATTTAAGTAAAAACATTATTATATGACAGAAAATCTTTGTCACTGGAAACAGACCACACACACCCCATTCTGGTTCCCTGTTTGTCCTTTTGCACCTGCACACATGAGAGTATTTTCAAACACTCTAGTCTTCTAGTGACAACCTTCATATTTAAAGAAGATCGTGCATATGCATTTATATTTAGATTTGCTCAGTGAGTTTTTGGTGTGCCTGTCATAAGGCTAAGCACCTTTAAATCATCTTATTTAGTCCCTCCAGCAACTATAAAATAATTTATTTTTTAATAAGCAAACTGAGATATACAAAGATGTGAGATCATACAACTCGTGGTTTGCTAGACATGGATTTACCTTATCCAACATTCCTAGGAAAAGACCTAAGGAATGGTAGAAATGTCCTCTATTTCATGATATTCATATTAAGATTCCCCCCTAAGTTATTTTAATAAATTTTATTTATTTTGTATTGCTATAAAAATGTGGATCTCAGCTAGGCTGATAAACCACCCTGTTTTTATAAAGGAATAACTGCGCCCTAAGAAAATAAGCAAATTATTAAAATTCCACAGGGAACATGTGCTTTCCTTCAGGTTAATCAGCAAATATTTGTGGAGACCAGTAGGGGCTGCTGGCTGACTCACACTCCTCAACCCATGTTTCTCATAATGTAGTCTCCTCAAAGTATGAAAACAAGTCCATGACCTCCAGTGTTGTTATTTTTTATTACAGTGTTAATTTTTAAAAGTTTTTTATTTATTTAGGGTTGGGGCAGAAAGAGAGGGAGAGAAAGAATCCCAAGCAGGCTCCACACTGTCAGCACATGGAGCCTTATGTGGGCCTTGAACTCACCAACTGTGAGATCATGACCTGAGCTGAAATCAAGGGTCAGATGCTTATGCTTAACTGACTGAGCCACCCAGGCTCAGTTTTGTAAAAGGCAAAACTACACAAAACTCTTTAAATCTTAAGCCATTACTAAAAAGAAAGTTAAGTAACATAAACAAAACTACAAAATGAGCATTATCCCAATGCTTGACTCCAATTTAGTAGAATGTATAGCAGTAACTAAAACTAAATAACAGATACTGGGTTTAAGAATAAAAAGATTTAACCTCAGGTTTCTCTAACTTAATAGGCTTCTGAACTTGACTTCAATGAAAGTAACAAAGAATATCTTCTTTGTAAGCATGCTGTACAAACCATTATTAATATGTTTAAGGTTTTGGTTTTTACTTTAGAGTAATAAAACTTAAAGCTATCAGAGAAATTTTCTAATGTCAGTTTTAATGGTATGCCATTTGATAATCGTTTAAAGCTCTCTGAATTTACTTGGGGAGGGAGTTAATATTGCTACAGAGGTCTGTATGTACACAATCCAGTAAAAGTGAAAATTGGGAACTGAAAAATGTTTTGCCCTGGATTTTCTATTGCTCTCACTGCCAACGGTTGGTGCCAAGTTGAACCGTGCATAAATAGCATCTGAGCCATATGTTTATTTGCAACTTTAATGTGGCTGCTGACTGCTATTCTTTTGGTTTATCATGTGTAGCATCCTGCCTTGTATAATACAGTGAGCAGATTCTCTGATGCTTCTCTGCCCCGCAGCAAAACATTCTGCATATCATGCATCTATATGTCATCTCTACTTCACTTGTTATGCAGTGAATTATAGACACAAAGCACATACCAAAATTGCATGGTTGTACTTGTTAAAGGATAGCCATCTAGATGACCTGGAACATGCTTATATTTTTCTTAGTAGGTTACTCTTGAAATGTAAGCACAGAATTAAAAAAAAAATCTTGTAGCAACCTCATGGACGCCTGTGAATATGGCACTAGACTTTGGAGAAGCACTTTAGGATATAATGCGGCTCTGTGAATGCACATTCCTCTTTGCCTTTCATGTCCACCCTGCTGGGTGCTAAGAAAATATTCTGTTTTTCTAACATTCAGATACAAAAAATGTACAGAACTGTGTCACGAGGAACTTAAAAGGAAATTTTTCTTTCTTGGTTTGAGATGCCACACCAGGGTTGCAAAGGGGGCCGGTTTTAATGGCATCCATCTGTTGCAGATTACAATAAGTGGGGCTCAGCATTCAAATTCCTTGTCCAGAATCAGACTCTATAGGCCTGAGTACTGTAGGTTTAGGATTTGAGAGTCTTAGGACAGAAAGCAGCAGAGCAGGATGAGGTTAGTCTCACATTGGTTGGTTGGAGACTTTCCTCCAAGGCATTGCTATTACCTCACTTTCACTTTATCGAGCTGTTATAAGTGAAATCTTCTGGCTGAACCAGGAGACGGCAATCTATTTTGAGAGCATACTTCCCCCCTACTTACACTAAACTTTGAAATAATTATTTTTGTCATAACTCAACGGGAAATATGCTATCATAGAAGTTGCTGTGTCTCTCACCATGAGTCCCTGAATCCTCTTTCATCTCGGTGTTGACTGAAGGTAACCAGACCAACTACTGTTTATCTTAAGCTTTTGTGTCAAGAGCTTTAATCACAGATTGACCTCATTGTAGCACAGGGAATGCCTACGTCTATGTGGAAGCAGGAAAAGAATATGGATTTCCACGCAGGTCTATACTTTTTATCTGAAATGATGTCAAGATACATAAAATTTGAACTCTCATTTTAATTTTGTTCTTGAAACCTATCCTCTGGATCTATTTTATAATAACACTTTAGTTTACTTGCATTTGCAAAATGCATTTATAATGCATTTTCTCCCTTGAGGAAAACTAAGAATTTTAATAGCATGGCTCAGGTGTTACATTTCCATTGGGTCTAGACCTTCCAGAACACTGGGAATGTATTGTGCTAAAATTCCAGGGATTGACTGTTAGTCTTTGACTTGCATCTACTTTTTAGAAGTTTGCTTCCAAAAAGAGAAAACCAGTTATGAAAACCAGTAATGTCAGGGTGCCTGGGTGGCTCAGTTGGTTAAGTGTCTGACTCCTGATTTCAGCTTAGGTCAGGATCTCATGGTTACTGAGATCAAACCCTGTGTCCAGTTCCATGTGCTGACAGTACGAAACCTGCTTGGGATTCTCTCTCTACCTCTCTCTCTGCCCCTCCCCAACTCATATCAGCTCTCTCTTTCTCGCTTGCTCTCTCAAAATAAATAAACTTTAATAAAAACAGTTATGTAATAGCTAAAGAAATTCTCAGCATCACGCCCAGTCCCTAAAGAAGTTCTAAGAGGGTCTACGGGGTTTTCTTCAGTGATGCCTGTAGCTCCCTTCATCCCAACATCTTCCCTTTAAGCTTTCACAGCCATGTCTGCAGGTGCGTAACGGTGTTCTCACAACTGAAACAAACCTATAGCTTATAGGTTAGGTTATCTGTAGTAACATCTGCTTTGATGCTTTGGAGGGGTGAGATAGAGTAGCAGTTAAGACTAGCTCTGGACTGATAAACATAAGTTAAATGTTGGATCCTCTACTGAATAATTGTGCAACCTTGGAGATCTTCTAAACCTCATGTATGAAATGAGCATAATAATGGTTTCTTTCGCATAGTATTATTGTGAGTATTAAGGATACAATACATATGACTGACTGCTCTAGTTATGTGCCTGACCCCCAGTAACCAATAAACATTAACTATAATTATCATGTACAAGATAGCAGCATAATGATATAATTATACATGATATAATTATCATGTACAAGATAGCAGTAGTTTCTAGGCAAAATCTTTAATATAATATAGAATATATAGCACATAGATTTACTTTTTAAAAAACTACATATGGAAAATAATGTCATACTTTCTGTGACCTGATAGTGTTTCATTTTAGTTTTTTTTATAGTAACTAATGTTTCCTGTGAGGTATTGACATAATATAATGCATGTATGATCTTTCACTTTTAAGTGCTGTGGTAAGAAATCTGAGGTGGAAAATCTTCCTGTAGATTAAATTTTGCCACAGACCAGAAGCTAATTTCATCGGGTAGGCATTTTAAAATAAGTCACAACTCAGTCACTGTGGCATTGCAGATACAGGTAGGGCACCCTGCCATGGGCACGGCTTTCAGGAGAGACAAAGAGTGAGGCATCGCAGTTGCAGCCTATGCAGGGAGGAAAGAATGACTGGGTACCAACCGGGCGGGGATATACTTCTAAAGAGGGAGAGCATGAATTCCAGATGTATAGATTTCGGACATACCTTTCAATTCTTTATAAATTATCTCCTGGATTTGTAAATACATAAGCTATTGTGGTATTTGGGTTAAAAGTGAGGTAATTTAATCTTGGGGTTTCCATCTTCCCATGTGTAAATCATTTTAACAATATGCAAATAATTCCCTATTTGAGACTCCCAGAGAAAATACTTCCATTTCTATCTCTGTACGTCATCACCAGCCATAATAAATAGGTCTGCAAGAGTGTGCCAAGAGCCCCTGCCAAGCACATTCTTCAGGGGAGGGAGGCAGTGTAGCCTACTGGGGACAGTGCTGGATTACGAGCTGTCACAACAGAGTCCCACATCCTAGTGGGTCAGTGGCATCTATTTTCATGTTACCACATTCTCTTTAGTCAGATGCTATACCACAAGAAGAATGATACAGTTACACAAGTGTCTTGGAACCCAACAAAGTTTATCATCATTATTGGGTTAAAATTCAAGAGTCAGGCTTTGCAAGCAAGCCAGAGAGCCCAGGTGATTGGCTTTCATCTCTGGAGAGGCTCTCCGCTGGATGTTCTATGGGGAAAATTCAGCTTTCTTCCAGGATCGTATTTTGAAAGGCGCTGGGGGAACATGAGGACTTAAAAAGCAGCCTCCATTAAGAGTGCTCATCTTTACCAAGGGATTTTAGTCTGGTATTATGTCAGCTGGGTTAAATTTGATCTGGTTTTCCCAAAATCACTGGGATCACAAAATTTGCATTGGCCCAGTTCACACCTGCCAACAAGTGCTATCCTCTTTCCTCAAAGCATCCTTGGAGCTTTCTGATTTTCCCTTTTAATGAGGACAGATGAATGCCAAATGACCCATACTCAGCATTCTCCCTCAGACTCTTCTGAAAACCAAACAGTAAAGGAAAAGAAAGAAGAAACCCAGTGTCTTTAATTTCTTTTACTGTTCTGATTCCTTTTTGGCTTGACATTGGGCTCACTATATGGTCACGAGCATCTCAAAGCTAAAATGAATGGGTAACGGTGGATTTGGCTGTAGTGTAAATTCATGTCCAAATGTGGATAAAGGTTTAAAATAAAGCAGTAACAATTATTTTTATTTAATTTTATTTACACAATGTGTTGTGTAATATAGCACAACACATTGACTTTAAACAACTCTCTAGAAATACTATGGAGTTGCTCCCTTATCTTGTGAATTATTATTCAGGCTTTTAAACTTAGTATTGAGGTATTTTGCAACTACAGCTTTTCTTACCTACAGGGTAAAGATTTTTTTTTTGTCTTCCTGTCTTTAATTTGCTTTTATTTTATCAGTCATTCACTAAAGTTCTTTTCTTTTTCTCACAGTCTGACAGTAACGCAAGCTTCCTCCGCGCCGCCAGAGCTGGCAACCTGGACAAGGTAGTGGAATATCTGAAGGGGGGCATAGACATCAACACCTGCAATCAGGTAAGAGCATGGCTCTGTCTGCTATGAAGAAACACTTATTATCTATACATATATTTCAAGAGCCTAAGGTTATTTTTTGTCTTTACTGAATTTACTCAAGTACCAGTGATTCAGACTTATTGAAAATCCATTTCACCCTCTTACCAACTTTTGAAGCTTCAGACATTTGTGTCTTGACCTAATTTTGCACCAAAGTAGATAGATCAAAAATGACAACTGAATGTCAGTTTTTGTCTATGAAATGGCTGGACCTGGGTCAATGGCTGGAGTATTGACCAAGAATGATGTTTTACTTCCCATTTATTGTCAAATAGTTATCCAGACTTTGGATTCTTACCTTCTCTGCCATATACATTTTACTCATAGACAACTGATTGTTAAAATGTGAGATAGAGAAATAAGAGAATAAAATAAAAATTGCCCCCCATGTTTTCCCTAATTCGTTTTAAAATATGGATTACAAGAAGAAAAGTTTGAAACTGTTAGCTTAAGTGTGACATGTTTGGATTATCTATTCATTATATTCATTCAGCTAGGACTCCTGCCAATATTATACATTTTGGATATTATTTGGTCCCATGGGTGTTGAGATTTTTGTGCTATTTTTGACCAAGATTTTTGTGCCATGAATACAGTGTCTAGTAGACTTCAGTGTTCACTACAGTGTGCTAAGTGCTGGTAGGGCACGCGTGCATGAGTACGTGTGTGTGTGTGTGTGTGTGTGTGTGTGTGTGTGTGTGTGTTAGAGCTGACTGCGAGGTGAATAATCCTGGCTAATTTTAAGTTAACAGAAGGTAAATTTCATTGTTGGGCTCTAAATTATATATAGAATGCCTCTTTCTATCCTGCTGTGTATTGGGCCTAGTTATGTTCAACCCATGGTTTCCTAAAATTAGTAAATCTTTCAAACACAACTTTTCAAAAAGTAGGCATGGTATCTCAAACTAACTCTCCTGTCAAACATCTACCTGCTGGTTTCCTCACAGATGTGTCAATTCCAACAGCTCTCCTCCTATCATCTCCCGCCAACGCACTGACCCAGCTCGAGTATAGCACTCCTTTCTTGGTTCATCTTCTACATCCACATTTGCATTAATTGAATCACCTCATAGTCATTTATCATAGTCACCTATCATAGTTAGGTTCTGTCCTCATCTTGTCCATTCTGGTCAATCTCTACACTATGCCTAGAGTTATGTTTATAAAGTAAAAAGACGATTATGACATCCCCCCACCAAACTTCCAGTGGCTCTCAAAGCTTAGGTTAGTGAAGTGGTTGTACCAAAATCACCTGGAGGATTTTGCAAAGATTGCAGGATTTCCCTTACTTGTCATGAGAGTCACCAGCACAGAGAGCATTGTCACTGATGGCAATACTTCTTACCCTTTAGAGGAATGCACTTCTTGGCATTAAAAAATGGTGAGAGCCACTTACTGTTGGAAAAGCAATCTCTGTTGCCCTGAGCATCTCTAATATTCTTTTGAGTATGACAAGATTGAAAGACCCTGAATCCTCTTCGTCTGGGTCGTTTCTTAGGTACCATCTCCCTCTTGACAAAAAGTAGGCTTATGTTTTCCTTTTTTTTAAGTTTATTTACTTATTTTTGAGAGAAAGAGAGAGAGCACAGGTAGGGAAGGGGCAGAGAAAGAGAGGGAGAGATAGAATCTGAAGCAGCTCTAGGCTCTGAGCTATCAGTGCTGAGCCTGACACAGGGCTTGAACCCATGAACCATGATATCATGACCTGAGCCGAAGATGGACCCTTGACTAACTGAGCCACGCAGGTGCCCCAATATGTTTTCTTACTATAACGACTGTGTCCTTCTTTAACATACCCCACAGTGTGCACAGGCATGTATCATTGGTCCCATGTGTCACTTCTGAGGGATTAGGAAGGGGCATAGGGAACTGACACACACAGCATGGTAACACTCAGCGAGGGCCTTTGCTGTGAATCATAAAGAAAGTCACTTGTCTCCGATCTAGGGAGCTCCTATCCTCTTCCAGCATCATGAAAGAGCAGAGTTTAACTTTTTAGCTTATATATGAGATAAAATCCTAGACCTTATGTATTGACACTGGCCTATGGAATAAAGTCCAATCCCTTCATCCTAATATGTAAGATCTTCATATTGTGTGTCTACATTCCTTTCTTTATCCATCTTATTTTCCATTAAGAATTTTTTTGTTTGATATGTTTCTCATGGTCTTTTGAACAAATAATTTGAACTTTAGGTATATTAGTTACTCTAAAAGAAAAAGAACATCTAAATTCCCATATGGATACATGAACTTCTTCCAAAAATGCCTATGAGACTAAATGTAAAATATTTTTATAATTTTAACATATTGTCTTAGATACTTTAAACTATATGAAATACATTTCCAAATTTTAATTTTGATCCATTAAGTTTCTAAATTTGCATTATGCTAAAGAATAGACAATGAAACTATTAGTTCATTTGGGTAAAATTATAAAAAAATAATGCCAAAAAAGGAACCCAAGGAAAATGAAGTTAACTGCAGTCAAACTAAATGCACTTAACTCAAAATTATAATAAATATATTAATTGTATGAACAATCTTAAGGGGTTATTTTTTAGGATATTTTTCTTTTTTTTAGAAAAATCATCTCTCAGCAGTAAATACTCAGTTTTTATCTGCTCCATAGACCAACCTAACTTCTTGAATTACCTCAAAACCTTTTTAGTGCCTAAAGTATTTTTCTTATAGGCCAACTGTCCAGTAACATGTTGCTATACAAGGGAAGAACATTTGTTTTTGTGAAAAGGTAGCATAGTGTCATGAAACCACAAAAAACTTGGAGCCCAGAGACTAAAATTTCAGTTCCTTCTCCACTTTTGTCAGTCATTTGAATTCAGAAAGTGTCTGTTTTCTAATATCTAAAACAAGATAATAATAATAATACATTCAATCTTATATTACTGGGTTGCAAAGTAAATTAAAGTATGAAATAGGAAAGAAATTTTTAAGTTGGACATGTTGCCGTTGATATTGCTATATATAATTCACCAAGAATCAGAAAAATTAAAATTGAACTCCATACAACATATGAGTTTGAGTCTTCTCAATTACCTGACTTTACTAAGTAAAAAGTAAGTGTTGTAGTCTGGTGTTGCTCTTTATTATTACTATGCAAGAATGTATACTAAATAAAGATTAGAGAAATACAGTGACTAATGGTAACTATTTGGCCACTGTGTATCAGGCTTTTTGTTGGGGGCTTTGCATGTGATGCTTCATCAATCAGCAGAGACAAATGTTATGAGGTAGGTAGGCTTTGGCTGGAATTTACAAATGCAGAAAATGAGCCCACAAGTGGGTAATTGACATTCCCAGGGTCATACAGATCTGTGTCTCCCTTGTACAAGTGTTTTCTTTATGCTTATTTTATTTATTTATTTATTTATTTTTGAGAGACAGAGAGAAACAGTGTGAGCATGGGAGGGTCAGAGAAAGAGGGAGATACGGAATCTGAAGGAGGCTCCAAGCTCTGAGCGAGCTGTCAGCACAAAACCTGACAAGGGGCTCGAACCCACAAACCATGCAATCGTGACCTGCGCCGAAGTCGGACGCTTAACTGATTGAGCCACCCAGGTGCCCCTACACGTGTTTTCTATTGTGGGACATTTTCCTGAGCTGTTGGGATCCCCTTCAGGATGTAAACGTGGGTTTCCTTATCTTGAAGCTCAAATCTTATGTTTTATGTACCATTGTTAGTGTAAAAAGAGCTTGGTTCACCTTTAAATTAAAAAAATTTTTTTTTTTTGCATTTATTTAATTTTGAGAGACAGAGCGTGAACAGGGCAGGGACAAAGAGAGAGGGAGACACAGAATCTGAAACAGGCCTCAGGCTCTGAGCTGTCAGCACAGAGCCTGACACGGGGCTTGAACCCACAAACCGTGAGATCATGACCTGAGCTGAAGTCGGATGCATAACCGACTGAGCCACTCAAGTGCCCTCACCTTTAAATTAACATAATAGTACATAAAGGACTTTTACATCAAAGACCAGTACCATGATTACTACTAAAACTCAAAATTCGGAATGGAATATAGTTTCCAAATACCTAGGAAGACAAAAGAGGCAACTCTTCAGTCAAAATACTGCTATATCTAAATATGTAACAGGTCAAAGTTAATAAGACATATGAAAGAAGGGAAGAAAAAGTGTCCATTATTTTGCTTGCAAGCCTGGGTTTCTGGAGAGCTTCATGACATGTAACATAGAAACCAGAACTTTCTGTACCCTGCTATATTTCTCAATGAAAGGCAATCTGGGCTGCACTAGCTTTCCAAAAATATCACATGTGTTGGCGTTCTAAGATTCCTTAAACTGAAATTTGGATGAAATTTTTTTTCTTTATAAAATTTGTCTCATAACTACCAGGAGAATTTTGAAATTTAATCCAAAAATACCATTTGGCTTTTAATCATTTAAAGGATATGAGAAAAAATTCATAATTTTGGCACAAAACAATTTTCTTTAAAAAAGTGACTTCAAGTCTTCATTTTTCTTTTCCAAATGGTTACAAATCTGTTAACTTCTGTTTTCTATAAAAGATTAAACTAGTAATTTATTTATTTTATTATCTCTTGTACACTTGAAAAAGGGAATAAATCTTAGCATTTGCTCCAGATCTGAAACTCATATATATTTAATGCTCGTCTTATTTATTTGGTAATTGTTCATAGCCTAATAATGTTATGAAAAAAGTTAACATCCAGACATTAAAAATAGACACTGTAACTTTTTCATAAAAAGGTTTATGGCCGGAACACCTGGGTGGCTCAGTCCATTAAGCATCCAACTCTTGATTTTGGCTCAGGTCCTGATCTCATGGTTTATGAGTTCTAGCCCCACACTGGGTTCTGTGCTGACAGTGTGGACCTAGCTTGGGATTCTCTCTCTCTCTCTCTCTCTCTCTCTCTCCATTTTTCTCTGCCCTTTCTCTGCTTGTGCTTGCTTGCTCTCTCTCTCTCTCATTCTCTCAAAAATAAATAAATGAAACCTTTAAAAAATTATAGCCAATTACAAGTCAATAAAAGGCTCAGAAGTTTCAGACAAGATCGGGCACGTTCAGGTTGGTATGGCCGTAGACAAGGCTCAGAAGATTCAGGAACTTTCATTTATTGGTTTCACTGTAGTGACTTCAAAATAAAGCATGTCACTTATCATTTATTGGACATAATCCTAGACACGACCCTGAAAGTTAGCATGTTTAATGTGTTCCAAGTTTTGGTCTTGACCTTTTACTACTGAGGTATAGAGGTGAAAAATTACCAGTTAGATCTTATCCTTCCTTTCTCAAAAAAAGGTCAAAGGAACATTTTCAAAAGAATTTTAATGTTCCTAAAATACCAAGCCTTTACCAACACGAAGGTACACCCAACAATGACTATCATATGCTGACATAGTCATGACTCAGACCACAAAGCATTTTTGAAAGTCACTTTAAGGATGTAGGTGCTGGAATCCAAATTCTCATTTTCTCTACTTACCAGCCATGTGACCTTGGACACTAAGTTTTTCTAAGATACAGTTTTCTCAACTGTAAAATAGTGATCACAACACTGGAGCCATAAGATTGTTGTGATACTTAAATGAGATGTTTGCAAAATGCTTAGCAGAATACACATTCAATACACATTAGCAAATGATAATCCTTATTATAATAATGCAGTCTTTTAATGTTGATTCTCGACCTCAACTTTAGCAAAAGTGATGCTGGTTCTCACAGGCAGAACAGATCATAAAAGATATTCGCATAGCCCGTTTCACCAAATAGGAAAGATCACATTTAATAGCAATTGGTAACAATTTCTATTTATCTGGGTTAAATTAAACTGAATATTTTTCTGGAACTAAAATCTTTTTTTACCAATGCCATGTGGATCCATCCAGTCTGGACCTCTCTTTAAAAATACTAACACCAGTTCTGTTAACCTGGGAATCTATAGAGGCAACAGAGATGAATACTTGAGAATTGAACTCCTGAAATTAATAGAACATGGAATGAACTATATCCAGTTTCCTAACCAGTTAAATGGGGACAAATAGATCTGCAAACAATATTAAGTATTTATTATCTGATCTCTCATTTAGAAGAAGAAAAGGTGGCACATCATCTATCTGGTTCTGATCATATGTGCTCTTTTGTTTTTGGATTCTGTATTATTTGCTAATTCTCTTCACTGCATTAATACTGGTCCTTGGCCTATACTATGTAGTACAGATTCAGGTTGGATTTGAATAACATCTGCCTGGTATTTTGAGCACTTAGAATTTTTAGTTTCAATGTCGATAATTGTTCAATGGAAAGTAATTCCAGTAGAGACTTTTCACCAGCTACGTGTCCATAACTCTAAAAAGTTTTGTCTCACAGATTTAGGAAGATGTTTGAAGTGCAACTCTTAATTCATTGAAAAAAAAATGCCAAGAGTAGCTTCATGCAAAGCATTTCTGTGACTGTCTTCTAAGTACTGGGCTGCAGGGGTTTAGAGCAATTTATACTTCGGGAATTCTCTTGAATGCCCTTTTCCTATGACTAAAAGATATGGATTTTAATATATAACTCCCAGGTAGCCACTCCACTCTTCTTAATTCATTGCAGATACTGTAATCACATTCTTACTGCCAATCTGAACTCAGGCTCGCCATTTGTTCATGTGTTTATTCAGACATGTAATGTGTATTTACTGTATGGCAGACACTGACCAGGCGTAGTTAAAACAGAGACAAAACCCCTCCTCTCATATAGCTTATGATCTAAATGTAGAAGAGAGGCAAAAAACATAAAATATGTGGGGCTCACTGCTCTCAGTGCAAAACCCTCTTCAGATCCTCTGTTCCCCTCTCTCTGCACCCCCCCACCTGCAGTCTTCAAAAATAAATAAACATTAAAAAAAAGTAAAATATGTTAAAGAAGAGACTAGTAAATGATAGGGAGAAAAACACAGCAGGAGAGAAGGAGAAGGAGTGGAAGGTAAACAGGTTGTCATCTTAGATAGGATGGTCCAAAAAAATGCCTGAAGAATTTGACCAAGGAAGCCCTGCACTATTTGCAGGGAATATATTTTAGAAGAAGGCCTGACAAGTGAGAAAGTCCCAAGGAGGGAGCCTGCCTGGTGTGTTCAAGGCCCAACCAGAAGGCCAGCATAGCAGACCTTGCTGGAGATCAGGAGAGGAGAAGTAGGTGGTCAGGGAGAGTCATCTGTGACACTAGGTCATGTAGGACCTTGGAGGCTATTTTAAGAACTCTGGCTTTAATTCTGAGAGAGAAAAGAAGTGATTGATTAGAGTGTTTTTAGCAGAGAAGTGACATGGGCTGACTGAAATTTAAATAGTAACCCTCAGACTGAAAACTGAGAAAAGGCAGAGGATGAAACACTTTTGTAATACTGTAGGCAACAGAGGAAATGATCTGGACCTGGGCACCAGGCAGGAGAAATGGTAAGATGTGGTTGGATTCTGAGTATGTTTTGAAGAGGGAGCTGGTAGATTTTTTTATGGAGTTAGAGTAAGATAAGAGCCAAAAAGAGGAGCCAGGGATGAAGATTGGAGTCACAAGGAGAATAATGAGGGTTGAAGACTCATTAACTGAGTGGAGAGAGAAGGTGAGAAACAATCATCTAGGAGAGTGGGAGAGAGAGTGAGTTAGGGTAGCAGAGCATGACTGGAAGGCAGGATTAAAAGCCTACTCACGGATCGTGACCAGCCAGTATGTACGTGTGTTCCTCTGCAGCCACAGTCAGGCATGGACTCAGATGGAGAGTTATATATAACCAGGAATGTGGTTTAGCTCAGCATGTATAGTATGGCTAGAGAAAGGCACAAGAACTGAGGATGCATGCAAATGAATGAATAAAATTATTCTAAAAGATGTAGTTCCACTGAGTGAGGAAAGAAATAGGCACTGTGAAAAGAAATAGGCACAGACTGTAGGTGTCAGGCATAGAAGGATTGTTGGAATTTAATTAGTAGATTGGCCAAAGGGTCGATGTTTGCAATTGAGATCCGGGGGGCATGTTATATTATTGGAATGAGAAGGTCTGGAGTGTGATGATAGATGTGAGGAGATGATGTAGAGAAAAGGAAAAATCCTTGGCCAAGAAGCCAGAAACCGTTAAGACCAGAGTTTTGGAAACATCACTTGCATATATGCTGGAGAAAGTGACAGTGAAGTGGCAGCTGAAATCCTTAAGGATAAAGGATGTGATAATCTAGAAGATACGACTGATGACATGTGGAGGTCTATGAAAAAAGAGGAAAACTAGTTTGGAAAAGCAATGAGGGAGCATTAGCACAGTTCCACCAGTGTCACTGGGTAAGTGAGGGGTAAATATCTATCATTCAGGTAGACTTCAAGGAAGTAGTAGCTGAGGGTTTCATTTAGAGCAAAAAGGTTAAGTGGAATGTTCAGAGAAAAAATTTAGGATGCAGAGATGTTGCTAATAACTACATTAATTTGTTCCAGAGGATTTAGTGTAAGTGGTTCAGGAAATGGGAAGAGACCAGAGACCGAGTCAAAAAAGGGGCACAGAGGTTGCATCTGGAGGGCAGAGGACTGATCTCTGTGTGATTGATACAGAAGGGATGAAGGACATGAAAAGGTTAGTCCATATGGTTCCAACCAGAGACTGATGGCAAGATTGTGGGGGTCATCCAAAGGAAGATGTGGTAGACAGAGGGTAGGGGGATCTAGCCAGGAGCTTGTGGAGTTCTCCAGTCCTACCTTGATTTTTTTCTGTTGAAGATCAGCAGAGGGAAGAACTTAATCCACATGTGTGTTCAGTACAGTTCTTCAGGTGTGCACTACACCCCAACACAGGTGGTGTGTGAGATGAGATGTGGATGCCATTTCTGCTTAGTCATTTTTCTGCCCAGTTATTTCCTTTATGCCATTAAAAATCATCCCAGCTCCTTTGTGGTTGCTGAGATTTTGCCCACTCATAGTCCAACATTCTCTTTCTTGCTGACCACTAGGGTCTTTTTATTCCTTCTGTAGGAGTTTTCCCATCCTTTTCCACTCCTCGCTACCTGCACTGATTTCTCCCTTCTTTGTGTGTGTGTGTGTGTGTGTGTGTGTGTGTGTGTGAGTGTGTGTTGATGATTATAAAGGAGTAAACTAAATCCTATCATCATCTATCACGTCAAAGTCTTTTCTCTCCTTGAATAAGAAGCAGGGGTGGGGGGATAAAAAGGAAACCTTGTTTTTAGATGGTAACTTCCCCAGATTCTTAGAAATGAAGAAAATAGATATGTAGAAGAGAATGTGGCAGTCCATTATTAAAAACTGGCTGTTGGCTGAGCTGGGTATGACCAGAGCTACCTGTCTGTTAATGAACCTGCATATGTACATGTGTACACCTCAATGTAGGCAGTTCTTTTTAGTTTAATACTCAGTATCTCTTCAGCCTCTTCCCTCGTAAATGAAGCCTCTTCAAGGTAGGATGGAAGACTCCAAAATGCAGAAACACAAAAGCTCATAACTCCTGGCTTGCCCCTCCCACACCACCACCACCACCACCACAAAAGAGAGAGGGAGGGAGAGACAGAGAGACAGAGAGACAGAGAGACAGAGAAAGGTATGTGTGTGTGGGGGGGCACCTGGATGGCTTAGTTGGTTGAATGTCGACTTTGGCTCAAGTCATGATCTCATGGTTCATGAGTTTGAGCCCCTCATCTGGCTTGCTGCTGTCAGCACAGAGCCTACTTCAGATCCTCTGTTCCCCTCTCTCTCTGACCCCCTCTACTCATGTTCTCTCTCTCTTTCTCAAAAATGAATAGACATTTAAAAAAGGGCCAAAAATATTTTAATAAACCAATATCAATGAAAAAAGAAAGTTCTTTGTACAGGGCAGAGTGGGCAGTGGGGACAGTCTGAAATGAAACCCTGTACCTTAGTGGTATGCAAAGTCATTGCTGGGGTGAGTAAAGAATGCTTGGGAAAGAGGTTAATTAGAGAATTCATGGCATGATGTTTCCTTGAGGAATGAGGAAAGAGCGCAGGTGCCCATGGAAAGCAGAGGAAGGAAGGAGAGAGAGAAAGAAACAATTTATCAGGAGTTAAGAATATATTTTTGCATCCATAGAAACCACCAGAAGTTTATCAAGAGATTTGCTACTCAAGTTCCCTTAGAATTATTAGTTTAAACATCAAACTAGCAATGGTCTCTACCACCTTTCTGAAGTATGGCTGATATACAAAGTTATATTAATTTCAGATGTACAACATAGTGATTCAACAATTCTATACCCTAAGCAATAGTTACTGCGATGTGTAGGTACATCTGTCACCGAACAATGTTCTTACAATATTGTTGACCTATGCTGTATTTTTCGTTTCCATGACTTATTTATTTTACAACTAGAAATCTGTACCTCTTTATCCCCTTCAGCTATTTCTTCCATTCTTCTACCTCCCTCTCTTCTGGCAATCATGTTTTTTCTCTGTATTTATGAGTCTGTTTGTTTGTTTTTATTGTTTAGATTCCACATATAGGTGATTTGCCTTTCTCTGTCTTGTTTCAGTTAACACCATAAGTTTTAGGTCCATCCATGTTTTCTCAAGGGGCAAATCTTATTCTTTTTATGGCCGAGTAATGTTTCATCATAGCGTATCTCTAAAGCCCTTTTTAACAACACCTTTTAGTGAGACTTTTAGTGTTTCTCTAAAAGGGCACTAGATTATTTTTAACTATTTGCATCCACAATTAATAATTTAGCAATATGCATAAAGCCCCATAAACTGGGAATTTGGAACATTAGCAAGACAGGAAAATTAAGAGGTTTAAAAAGAAAGGTTCATAAAACATACCAGTATAAATATGGCTAAAATTAAACCTAAGAGGAAAAGAGGCTAGCACTGACTTATATGACCCATGACAAAGAATGATTATAAACTAGAATTTAAGCTTCAGTTTTGTTGGTTAATGAAAAGGGCACTCTGTTGGAAAGACAGACTCAGGCTTGGCATTTAGTCAGAATTCAATTAATATTTGATAAATAAATAATTGAATGAACACAGACATTTGGCCAGTCATTTAAACTAGTCTGAGTCTCAATCCATTTTTGAAGTGAGAAATAATAATACCTATGATATCAAATAATAGTTCCCTTTGGGGTGCCTTGGTATCTCAGTTAGTTAAGTGACTGACTCTCGGTTTTGACTCAGGTCATGATCTCACAGTTCAGGAGTTCAATGTGTAGGTACATGTGTACATGTGTAGCCCCATGTCAGGCTCTGTGCTGACAGTGCAGAGCCTGCTTGGGATCCTCCCTCTTCTCTCTCTCTGCCCCTCCCCTGCTGTCTCTCTCTCTCTCTGTCTCTCAAAATAAATAAATAAGGTTAAAAAATAATTACATCTATTGCATGTCTACAAGGTGCTTATTACTATAGTGCATACTGTATAATCTTCTCAACATCCTTCTCTGTCTCAAAGGGAAACCACTGGGTGCTCAGATTACACATATGAAAACCCATTGTGTTGTGCATCTCAGGAGACTGAAGTATGGTTCTGACAGTTGCAGTTAGATAGGGTTTAATTAAGATGTGTGGCCATGATTGATGATTTCACTCAAACTAGGGTAGCTGGATGGACAGGTTTAGGGAAAGTACTAACAAGTTTATTCCTTCCAACTTAACCAAAATTGTCATTATTTCTTTAGATAACGTGTCATTTTGTGTGATACATAGGAAGGTCTGGTCATGCCTCCTCAAACACCTATTCTGCCTTCTAGATGGAAAGACCCATGTTTTGTCAGGTTATGTTTACAAACCAGCTCTTAAGGAGGTACTTCTGTGTAGAGAGGAGGCATTTTTTAGAACCCTGAGAATACATCCATATGCTTCGGCTTGAGAATTACTGCATTTAAATGTGGGCGTTCCCTTCAGTGATCACTTGGGATCAATTGACACAGTCATAAACATTACCAAGAAATTATTAGATGATATTTATTAAATATCCTCAGAATCCTGAAATCCTTAAGAACACATCAAAGGATTTCAGACTGAGAAAAAACCCTTTAGATTAAGTGCTTCCCTCAGGATCTAATTTCCTCTTATGCATGTTAATGTTAACCGGTTTTAGCCTCAGAGAGTGAACTTTCCTGATTGTGTTTCCAAAGCCTACAAATCGATCTGTTTCTACCTGACTTGCCCTTGCACCGACTACATTTGCTAACAAATGTAGACTAACTGGATGACCCCTATTTACCTCCATGTGGTACATACTGTTCATTAGCTCACCCACTGTACGAACATTATTAAAGTATCCTTTTTCTTCTACGAGTACTATATTAGGTGTAGAGCTTACAAAAATGAATAGGATTTGATTCTTGCCCGTGATAAGCCTTGTTAGGAAGATAAACAGAGAACACAAATACAATTGTAAAAAGAACCAAATATTGTGATTGCTCAGAAGATAAACTAAACCAGCTTGTACATCTTAGAGAAACCTGAAACTGACACTAGATGCAATTTGTAGGAATCATTTTATAATGATGGAAAGCAGAGTAATGGTATGATACTTGGAAGACTCCTAAAACCAACTTTTATTTTTTGATGGTTCCTTCGTCACTCTCTCTATATTCATTTAGAGTCCAACATGCCAAATTTGGCCAATTTTTAATTAAAATTGGAAAAAGATGGGGAGAAAATTAGAAGACATTGTAATTCTAAAAAAGCATTGCTAGACTTTTATATGGATACCTTCAAATGTAGACTTGGTTCCTATCACAGTTTAGCATACCATAAATTTTCAGTAAGTGTCTTAATATGTGAGTAATTGACACTCACTGTTATTTCACATTGAATGTAAGCTTTCTTTGGTCTATATTAAATTTAAACTTTGCACCATGTTTTTATCTGAGTTTAGTATTTTGTACAAAACTGTTTCTTCACTTTTGCCTCATTAGGAAGGAGTGAGAGGACAGGGAGGTTCTTGGCTGGCCTAGTCGATACAGCACGTGACTCTTAATATCCAGGCTGTAAGTTCAGGCGCCACATTGAGTGTAGAGATTACTTAAAAAATCTAAAGAAAAGAAAAAAAGAAGTAGGAAGAGAGAGTACATTCTGGAATTTGCTATGGAACTTTTTTGTATTCTCTTCTCCCTTCTTGCTATCCTTCCCTTTGAGATCTTGCCACCTTTCCCCTCTGCTGCTTCAGTCTCATCCTGGGGCCCTGGAGGCACATCCACTCCCGGCTACAGCACTAAGGAGTTCTTCCGTTTTATTAAAAATGAAAAAGAAAAAGAAGTTACTGGTTGATTCTGATACACACTCCTTCTCCTTGCTTGCCAGTCTTGGTAAATTCTATGTTAGAAGGAGAAAACTCAGGCTTAAAAAAAATATTTACTTTTGAGAGAGAGAGAGAGTGAGAGAGCAAGTGGGGAGAGGGGCAGAAAAGAGGGACAGAGGATCCAAAGTGGGCTCCCCAAGATCATGACCTGAGCCAAACTCTAATGCTTAACCAACTGAGCCACCCAGGTGCCCTGAAAATGCCCTCTTTTAAAATGAGTTGATTGAAATATCAGATGAGTTAGTGATAAATCTACGAAGACAAGATTTATTCTCTTGTGTATTTCTTAAAATCTTCTGGAAATTATACTCTCATTTACTTTTCATTTGATCTAAGAACCGCAGAATTTTATTACTAAGAAACTTAAAGGATAAACCAGTCTAAACCCTTTCCTTCATTCTTACTTCAACTAAAAACTAGCTAAGCTTCACATGAATATGATAATAATATTCTAGAATGCATTATAGGATTCATTTCTAATTTTGACACATTTGGACACTTTATGTCTAAAAGGAGATTTCTCTTTAACTACTAATTTATTATGAGAGACTGAGATACTTAACTATTCCACAAAATACCAAATAGAATTAATGAGAAATTAAAGTCTAAAGGGAGCTAAATAGGATTATAATGCAGTGCCCATAGATTTAGATTTTTTTTTAAATTCTAGAGGTTAAGAGTATAGTATCTGAGCTAGAATCACCTGGTAGTTCATAACTCATAATGTTCAATTTAAGATTTAGTGAGTTAATGCAATTAAAAGCTTAGAACCAAACCTGACACTTAAGAATGTTATATGTTTTAGCTATTTAAATAATTTGCTGCTGACTTTTAAAGCTAATATTTAAATCTCTTTAAACCATGATTATTATAATAAGTAGCTCGAATAATGTTCTTTCTTTGAGCTTCATATAATGTTTTGCTTTAGCACATGTTAAATCAAATATGAAGGAAATAGTGTATGTATATATATATGTATATATATATAAAATTTCTTATAAAAATTAACCAAAGAATGAGACCATGTAAAAACAACATTTAAATTAGAAGAATTAAAGCTCTCTGTCATAAAATAATAGCTCTTTGAATTATTGTAAAGGATAATTACTAATGGACCAGGTTTCCATCTTTCTTAGGTTTAGTTAGAATTGAAAATTTTTTTAAGATTTTATTTTCTTTATTTTTAAAATTTATTTTTATTTTTGTTTTATTTTGAGAGACAGAGAGTGCATGTGAGTTGGGGAGAGTGAGAGAGAAAGAGAACCCCAAGCAGGCTCCATGCTCAGTGCAGAGCCAACATGGGGCTCGCTCTTATGACCCTGGGATTAAGATCCTGAGATCATGACCTGAGCCAAAATCAAGAGTTTGATGCTCAGCCAACTGAGCCACCTAGGCACCCATAAAGATTCTCTTTTTAGATACTGTCTCTACCCACAGAGGGGCTCCAACTCACAACCCCAGCATCAAGAGTCACATGCTCTACAGACTGAGCCAGCCAGGCACCCTGGAATTGAAAATACTTTTTAAAGTAAATAATTTCTGCATAAATTAATAATTTCCCTAATCCAGGTAAACATTATATATTAGACTCAAAAATGCTCCTTTCAACTCCTATTTAACCAAATATCAGTGACAGAAAACAAGAATTAAGAGTATATGAATTTATTGCTCTTTGCACCAAACCAGGAAATCATAGTATTTTACATTTGTATATTACTTTATAGATTCAAAATAGCATAAACGTGCATTATTTTATATTCTTTTTTAAAATAACTATCTGAAGAGGGCAGCGTGGGAAATGTATCTGTTTTACTAATGAAGAAACTGTCGATGGTGTTGTTAGTAACGGAGACAAGCTAGGAACCCAGGTTTTGTGTTGCCTCCACAGCGCCACAACCCCTCTCACAGCCCCGGATGTGCATGCGTTCAGCTGTGACTTAGCGGATATTCTCAAAGTGAAGAACTATCCTTTGTCCCATAATCATCCTTCATATTTACATCACAACACTCGTATAAAATATGAATTATTAAGTTCAGAAAATTCAAATAAGCATACTGTAAAAACCACTTCTGTCTTACAATGGTCTTGGTGAGCATTAAGGACATCTAGTTTTCCCAACACATTCTCCTGTCTTACTTAAATCTCTTTAGTTTGTTTGTTTGTTTGTTTGTTTGCAGTTCAGAGCACTCATGTGTGTACAGTCTCTCTCTGACACACACATATGTGTGCATGTATGCGTGTGTATTGTGAAAAATTTCACCCTCCCAAAAAAATATCCCAGAACAAAATCCACACTTGGTCATCCACAGGGCACTCTGTTTCTCTTTATTCCACTTTATGTTTTAAAATGTTGCTTGGCAGTCCTTTCAATAAATTTTATTTTTTTAAGTTTTACTTATTTATTTATTTTAATATAATTTATTGTCAAGTTAGCTAATATACAGTGTATACAGTGTACTCTTGGTTTTGGGCATAGATTCCCGTGATTCATTGCTTACATACAACACCCAGTGCTCATCCCAACAAGTGCCCTCCTCAATGCCCATCACTCCCCTCATCCTGCCCCTCAATGAGCCCTCAGTTTGTTCTCTATATTTAAGAGCCTCTTATGGTTTGCCTCCCTCTCTGTTTGAAACATTTTTTCCTGTTCTCTTCCCTGATGGTCTTTTGGTAAATTTCTTAAGTTCCTCACATGAGTGAAAACATATGATATCTGTCTTTCTCTGACTGACTTATTTTACTTAGCATAATACCTTCTAGTTCCATCCACATTGTTGCATCTGGCAGGATTTCATTTTTTCTCATTGCCAAGTAGTATTCCATGTATGTATGTGTGTGTGTGTGTGTGTGTGTATATATATATATATATATATATATATATATATATATATATATACCACATCTTATTTATCCATTCATCACTAATAGATTTTATGACCCACTTATCATGACCTACAGTTTGAAACTTGGTTTACAAGTTAATAATTTTATCTTTAAAAATATAAATTGGTCAATCAGATCAAGTTTGGACTTTTGCTCGTCCTCTTTTTAGTGATGAGGATCTTGAGGCAAATCATCTGAGTTCTGAGAATTTTGGGTACCCTGTAAAATATAATGTGTGCTGTAATATATGTAAAATATAAACTATAATAATAATATCTATGTCATTGAGTTTCTTCTTTGATTCATCAAGTATTTATTTCTCAGCCTCATAGCTTCTTCATCCCTCTTGATCTTGGTAAGATTTTGAAGAGTTTTCACAACTCTTCTTCTTCCAGGCCAACTCATCATCATATCTAATGTCATTCTCTATATTTTGGGGATTATAAGGTAGAAAGATTTGATGGTTCTGGATAGGTGAGGAACAAGGGAGTGGCCAAAAAGGAGCATTTAGCCAGAAACACTACAGATATCTGGGTGGACCTGGATCTTAGATGATCCTTAGATGAAATAGAGATCTGGAAGTGGACTATACAAGTGATATTTTCAAAGCATTCTTTTTTTTAATTTTAAAACATTTATTTATTATTGAGAAACAGAGAGAGACAGAGCATGAGCAGGGGAGGAGCAGAGAGAAGAGGAGACACAGAATCTGAAGCAGCCTCCAGGCTCTGAGCTGTCAGCACAGAGCCCAGCGTGAACCCACAAACTATGAGATCATGATTTGAGCTGAAGTCAGACGCTTAACTGACTGAGCCACCCAGGTGCCCCTAAAGCATTCTTATTCTACGCATTTTCCCATGAAATGATCAGTGAGCTACCAAATTCCAAGCCTCATTGTAAATTAGGAAATACCTTACTAAAAATTCATCATCTGGGAATTATAAAGAAAGCCTTGAAGATTTGAGAATAACTCACTAATAAAACAAGTTTCCTCTTGGATCACCCATAGTTTGATTTACTTTATTAGATCAAAACCTTTGAAGACCAGACAAAGACACGGTAAATTGTATCTGACACATTATTTGCTTTGCTGTTCCCGATCTTCCTAAAATCTGAATGAAGTTAATTTCTTCACTGTGAGTACTCTTAATTTAGAGCAGCCCCCATGGAAGAGACTGGAGAGGTGCAGCTAGATTATGGTTGGGTGTGAGCAACGAAAATTGGATTGAGAATATATAAACAAGTTATTTTTGTTATGAGTTTGATATTTCTCCATGCATAGGTAATTTCTTTTGCTAATGTCACTTATGCCAATAGAAGTATGAAACTGTAAGTCATACTCATAATTATCATGTCTCTAGATGTGGACATTGTAGTTCCTCCTGAAAAGAGCTTGGTTTAAGGCATCTCTGACATAGGAGCTCCATTCAGAGTGGGGGTGAGATGGAGATCGGGGGGTCAAGTTTCACTTTCCTTTCTGTTACTGCCCTTTGATTGTTTCCATTTGCTCTCCCCTTTCCTTCTAATATTTTTCAAGAACTTGTACATTTCGGTTGCCTCCTTCCAAATATTTACCTGTTAGTTGAATTAAGGAAGTTATGGAAGTTAGTTGTACTTTTCTGATATGAATAAGACAGATTGGAGTACCCTTAACTCGACATATAACGTTTGCAAAGTAGAGAAGCCAGAGATTTGAAAAAAATCACAGGCAAGTATATGCTCATGCAGAGGTGGTTTTCAGGTGTGTAAGTAATAAATATTTTGGGGCTCTTTGGGGACACAAAGTACATCCTTTGCTTCTCCCTTAGAACATAGCTCCTAGAGATAAGCACTTGGTGGGTAGCTGGCACATACTTGCTGATTAACTGATACTTTCCTAAGTATTGATGCAAAAATTTAACCTTTATGCATGTTTAGCTGTATCTTCTTGAATCTGTTCCTTAACTTTTCCAGATGGACTACTCATATCTTATCTTGTGTGCCAGAAATATAACTAACACTTGAATGGCTCCGTATGAATTTTTATTTGCTATCTGTTCTACCTGGGGTTTCATGTACTCATTTTATATGATCATAGAAAAGCAGTCAGCAGGTGAAATATCTCATAAAATCAACAAGAGAAATGGTGACTACAGCTTACTGTAAAACCTGATTGTAATCAAAATGTTATAATACTGCTTTATAAAAATTTAATAGAGCAAAAAATCTGACCATTGATTGATTAATTTGCACATGGTTGTTTCAAAGCAACATTAAGACCTTATTATTTTTTAAAACTACTGGTATATTTAGTCATTTTAATGAAATTATATAGTAAAAGCATTATTCCAAAAGTTGTAGAATCAAAGGTGAGACCTTGCCTGGGACTTATAGAACTGTAAACCCTTTCTCATAAGAAGAGCTGAATGAATATTTGTTGATTGTTTCAAAAGACTCAAATTCATATTGTTTTATCAACATTAATTTACACTAAGTCAGTGTCAAGGATTTATCAATAGTATCCTGCTGTGGTTGGTTCCCTTTCAGTATGTGGCCACAACATTAACCAGTAGGGTTAGCACTAGGACTCCCGGGTATAGGAAAGCATGTAGTGTGGGGCCCTGGCACAGGTATCCCCGGTAAGAGCAGCAAAGAATGTTTGAAAGAAATGGAGGTGGGGATTTCAGCAGGAAGTTCTGAGGGCTCTGGTTACCAGAAATCCCCACTATTATTCCTGCTGCACCCAAGGTCCCCATGGTAGTACCGGTGCAGGTCTTCATAGTTCCTTTGATTTGCCCAATTATTGTAACCAAAACATTCCAGACTCTTGGACTCATGATTCCCCCCATGGTCCACTTAGCTTTGGCCCTGGTGGGCAGTCTAGAGGCTCAGGAAGCCCTGTTCCTATCTATGTCGTGCAGCTGTGATCTCCCAGAGGACCCCTATCCTGCATCCTGGCTTCATTTCCCATGTACTGCAGAAAGCATATTATGATCTTTCTCTGTAGCAGGTAGTCACTCTGCCCCTGGCTCTTGTGGGGCCCTTTTTATGCTGCCCTGAATGGCTGGCCCACTTCCGGTCTCCATGGGTGCTCTGAGGCCTCCCCTGGAAGGGCCAGCAACACCGTGAGAACTGGGCTTGGGCCTGGCATTGGCCTAAAAGAGAAGGAAGAGTTGGCAGCAGCAGCAGCAGATAAGCTACAGAAGACTAGCGCATTGGTGGCTGTGGAGCAGGAGGCATCCCAGTTGGTGTTGCAGTCATGGGTCTCAGCCTTCCAGAGTGGCCCTCTCCCTGCCTTTGCCTGAGCTCTGGCCCCAGCTCCTCCCACTCAAAGTGGTGTGAGAAGGAAGCCTACTGCTCTCACAATGCATATCTGACTTTTGTCCCTAAGTCTGTGGACCCAGCCACTTTGCCTTGACTTTATGATTTTGGAGGTTCCAGAGTCCCTGGATAAGGATAGGAAGGAAAGCCAGGGGAATCGAAATGCTGCATTGGTTCAGCTCCTGGGAGTCCCCCAGCCTGCTGGAGTGGGATACAGATGACTTCCACATCTTCTATGGGCATCTGGGCAGTGAGGGGAACCATGACATTTTGGCACACACCTTCAGTCTCTTCCCATCCTTTTTTAAGGCTAAGGTGATCTGAGACAAGTCTGAGGTAAGACCAAGGGTTCATCAGCTCCTAAGGACCCCACCAATTTGCACAGATTGTGCACATCAGGTGTGAGATGAATGGGAGGTAGGTGAATTAGTGCACCCCCTAACCCCGCCAATCCCACATGCCTCCCCCATCAAGGGTGGTAGGACCAGTAGCTGGATGTGGTGCAAAAAGCAGAAGTAGAAGAAATCAGACCTAAGATGGGGTCTGTGGCCAGGCACCTTCCCCCTCCTTCCTGGGGACTGGCTCCTCCTCATAGTTCTCTTTGGAAAACCCTCAACAATTCACCCACACATCCTCCCCCAAACCAGTTTCAATAAATTTACGTTCATTAAAAACAAAGACTAAGATAAAGGCACACAACTGGTGCTCATAAAGTTTTATTTCTTTATAGTTGTCATTGGGTTTTCATTTTCATCATCATCATTTTTTATAGATAAGACCATTATAGGACAAAAGAGGCTAAGCCATTTGCCCAAACTCACCCATCTGGTTTGTAGCAGAGCAAGGATCAGTTTGCATTTCTTATTCCCAATAGCATGTTATTATTTCTGCAGTTGATCACACTGTCTTGACAGAAAAGAAAGAAAGAAAGAAAGAAAGAAAGAAAGAAAGAAAGAAAGAAAGAAAGAAAGAAAGAAAGAGAGAGAGAGAGAGAGGGAGAGAAAGAAAGAAAGAAAAAGAAAGAAAGGAAGGAAGGAAGGAAGGAAGGAAGGAAGGAAGGACGGACGAACGAACGAACGAACGAACGAACGAAAGAAAGAGAGAAAGAGAATTCAGTTGGGTGCATACAAATGAGAAACACTTAACCTTTTAACAACCTTACAAGGGAAGATTTCCAATAAATGACAAGGACACTCTTCCAATGTCTCATACATATGTTTTTTTACTGGTTATTTATCTAATTTCCTCCAGATTTGCTTCAGTCGAGTTGTAACACCAGCAGCTTTTATTCTCAACTATGCAGAGGATATCAATTCAGTATTTAGGCTACTATTTCTCAAGTTTAATTTATTCTTAGATTTTCCTTGTATAATATTGCTTTTGATTTTTAAATGTTTTTTTTTCTCCTAAGTTTTCTTCCAAAATGTTGGTCAGTATGTTGAGCCACTGAGTAGCTAATTAGAATCAGCAACGATATTAATCAAAGTATCATTGCTGTCCATGAATCCAAGTGAAAGCGCTTGGCATAGTGCTGTTGTAAGATACAAAAGGTGTGAAAAATTTTTGCAGTAATGTTTTGCTGGCACAATATATACATATACTCCCATGTACTGTCATTCTCACATCATTAAAATAAAACTAAATAAAACTAATAGGCAACTGACAGAATGGGAAAAGATAGTTAGAAATGACATATTGGATGAAGGGCTAGTATCCAAAATCTACAAGGAACTCACCAAACTCCACACCTGGAAAATAAATAATCCAGTAAAGAAATGGGCAGAAGACATGAACAGACACTTCTCTAAAGAGGACATCCAGATGGCCAACAGACACACGAAACGATTCTCAACATCACTCATCATCCGCGAAATAGAAATCAAAACCACATCAAGATACCACCTTATGCCAGTCAGAGTGGCATAAATGAACAATTCAAGAGACTATAGATGCTGGCAAGGATGTGGAGAAATGGGCACCCTCTTACACTGTTGGTGGGAATGTAAAATGGTGCCGCCACTCTGGAAAACAGTGTGGAGGTTCCTCAAAAAATTAACAGTAGAACTTCCTATGACCCAGCAACAGCACTGCTAGGGATTTACCCACGGGATACAGGAGTGCTGATGCATAGGGACACATGTACCCCTATGTTCATAGCAGCACTGTCAACAATAGCCAAATCATGGAAAGAGCCTAAATGTCCATCACCTGATGAGTGGATCAAGAAGATGTGGTATATATACACAATGGAGTATTACATGGCAATGAGAAAGGATGAAATCTGGCCATTTGTAGCAACATGAATGGAACTCAAGTGTTATGCTAAGCGAAATAAGTCAGGCAGAGAAGGACAGATACCATATGTTTTCACTCATATGTGGAACAGGAGAAACTTAATAGAGGATCATAGAGGAGGGGAAGGGGAAAAATAGTTAAGGAGAGGGAGGGAGGCAAACCATAAGAGACTCTTAAATACTGAGAACAAATTGAGGGTTGATGGGGTCGGGGGAGAGGGGAAAATGGGTGATGGGCATGGAGAGGGCACTAGTTGGATGAGCAGTGGGTGTTACATGGAAACCAACTTGACAATAAACTATAATAATAAAAAAGACAACATCTCTTGACAAAATAAAAGTAAAACCAAGTAAAAATAAAAGAGGAGGAATAAAGAACTTGTGGTAATTAATTCTGATGGATACTCAATTTATTCTATATTTCCTGGAAACTAGTGAAAATGACAAACATATGGATTTATACAGTTTTCCTAAATTAAAGTTTAGTAAAAAGAAACATAGAGGCTTTTCCTATTACTAAACTTTTCCCTGTTATTAAATTCAACAATAGTTAATCCAGAAAATCCATATAAAACAAACACAAGGGTATAAATATTCTTCAAATGGACATTTCTTATATTTGTTCTACATATAAGCCAAATATGTAGTAATATTTTATAATTCAGTGAAGCCATTTCTGTAGGGAATCGAGATAACATACTCCAGGTACATTGTTTCCTGGTGATCTAACTGAATGGCTAGCCTGATATTAACTTAAGAGAATGAATAGTTATTGTTTCTGTTAAATATGAATTATTTCAGAAGACGCTTTGGCCAGAACACAGTAAGCTCATGGTGAATGTTCTAATAAATATAAAAACTGACAATATTTTATGTTTCGGACATGTGCCTCAAATAAATAGTGGGAAGCACTATTGGGAAAGTTCTAGAACCTGCCCTATACTTGCACCCAAATATAAATGAACTAACTAGTTGGGCATGCCCACCTCCTCATTCCCTCACTTGGCAAAGCAAAGAATACCTAACAACAACATACCCTCCTTTTAAATGTAGGCCAGTATTACTAATTGACCATGGTAAGCCAAAGCGTGTCAGTGTGGCTCCTGTGGGAAATCTGAATTTTAGAAACATGACTTCAGGGACTCACCAAAATGGGTTAATTGCAAAATGTATTCTCTAGGAGTTAGCCATGTTGTACTATTAGATGGGATTATTTATCACTTTTCATTTAAACATGACTAATTTTTATGTTAGCTCATATTCACAAAATAAAACATCTTTCTTTTAAATCTAATTGATGCTGAATTACTTTTCCTAATAACAATTTTCCAGCATATTCAATTGCTAATTAAAGCCATCATTGGTTAGAAATTCCAGAAACAAACATTAAGCAGAAAGTAAGTTGCTTGTCTTCTGTTTCCTACAGCTCATTTAATATGGTAGTAATAATGTGATAGTCCCAATTTCATCGCATTTTAAAAGAAGGCAGATTAAAAATTTATAACATTTATAACTAGAATGTCACCCATCATCTATGTCTTTATAGCTACTCTAGTTTCAGTAGGGTTAGTATTACAGAAATTTTAATGTATATCCTGAATTCAATTTATAGCTTATATAGGGTTTATTAACTATTCCCTCATATAGAAATTTTTAATCACATTCTTAACAATGTTTTCAATAAAATGCAAGTAAATTTCAGTGAATTGTAGTACGATCTTTGTAACTCCAAAAAGAGTGCTTTTCCTTAGAAGATTCTTTTAAATTAAAACCTCAGCTTTGTAATCAATGAAGAAGAAAGCTAGTCAATTACTGAGGACATGTTTGATCTTGTTCTGTGGACTTAAATGTTTTGTTTGTTTATTTTGTGAAAATGAGGTCAGCTACATTTTGAAAAAGAAAACTGGAGTAAACTAAGATAAATAGTTTGGCACTGGAGTCTTCTTTAGGATAGCTTCTGAATATATTTAATTTAAATATATATTTGCATGTGGCTGGGTGGCTCAGTCAGTTAAGCCTCTGGAGTCTTGATTTCAGCTCAGGTTATGATCTCACAGTTCGAGAGTTTGAACTCTACATTGGGCTTTGTGCTGACACAACAGAGTGTGCTTGAGATTTTCTCTGTCTCTCTCTCTGCCCTCCCCCTGCTCACATGTGCACAGATGCAGTTTCTCAAAATAAATAAGCATAAAAAATAAAATAAACATATATTTGAACTTTATACGTTTTTAGACGGTATATTCTATTTGAGATAATGTCTTGTTGGCTTTGTCAATTTTTATAAAATGTTTTCCTGACATTTGTTAAAACAGGAAAATAGAAAGTCTGTGTTCTAATGGGCTGGGCTACCATAAGTTACAGCTTTTGGCTGAGGTGGTGCTATAAAGTTCAAGGAGAAAGATCTCCCAAAGCAGAAATTGAGAAGAGTATTAAAAATCCTTTAAAAAGAGGTGCCTGGGTGGCCCAGTCAGTTGAATATCTGACTTCAGGTCACGAGATCTCAGTTTGTGGGTTTGAGCCCCGTGTCAGGCTGTGTGCTGACAGCTCAGAGCCTGGAGCCTGCCTCTGATTCTGTGTGTCCTTCTCTCTCAGCCCCTCCCGTGCTCATGATCTGTCTCTCTCAGTCTCTCAAAAATAAATAAATGTTAAAAAAATTTTTTTAATCCTTTAAACATCAGAGAATTGGCCACTCATGGAATTGGAGAAAAGTTTATACCTTTTTAAACATCTTAATTCTCAAACTTTTCTATTTTAAATTAATACAAAGTTATATTCAGAATACTGCTGTTGAGATCACTTTCAAACCAGTCTAGAGCCCTCATTTTAAGAAGTAAAGGATTGATGGTTAGTTAACAGTAGGGTTTTGGAGTGGTGGTGGGAGTTCGGAGGCAAGGTTTGGTGCAAAAAAAGTGATTTTATCAAAGCACTGGGGCAGGACCCATGGGCAGAAAGAGCTGCACTGGGGTTGTGAGGAGTGATTGTTTATATGCTGTGGAGTTGAGGGAGATAAAGTCAGAAGGAAGTTTCTTGAAGGGATTTCCATATACTAAAGACTCACAGATTACTGGAGGCCTAGCTGTAGTCAAGCTAAAGTTGTTTTTCCCTCTAGCAAAGCATTATCCTTAAGACTGTAGGGAGTTCTTCGAGATTAGGCTATTGTTAAGATTGCCCTTTTCTTTTAATATTACTAAGATATTTGTAAACTGATGGAGACTATCAGTTTAACCATTTGTTTTCTGACCTTTTCTTTGTTCTTGGGCAGCCAGGAGTGCCAGATGAATACCACACATATCCCACCTGGGTGAGTGGGGGGCAGTGCTTGCTTGTGCTTGGCCCTCACCTTGCCTTATGGTCCCTCATCAGTTAATAATACTTGATTCTTTATAAAACTTGTAGACAAGATTACCTGTAGATTTATCCCATATTGTAGAATTTTAAACATAAATGAAGACCAGATTCAAGCCATTGTACCTTAGAGAAATTGACCTTTGGGGAGCCATTTTTCCATGTGTTTCCATTTCCAATACACATTATTTATTTTTTAAATGTTTATTTAATAGAAAGAGAGAGAGAGTACAAGTGTGGGAGGGGTAGAGAGAGAGAGGGGAATAGAAGATCTGAAGCAGGCTCTGCACTGACAGCAGCAAGCCCAATGGGGGTCTCAAACACACTAACCACGAGATCATGACCTGAGCCAAAGTTGGACACTCAACAAACTGAGCCACCCAGACACCCCTCCAGTTCGCATTTTATAGAGATAAAACTGCTGTCAAACCATCTGACTTTGGCATGGAGTGATATTACTGGTAAATGTTTAACAACTGGCTCTCTGGGGTGGAAGGGAGGGGAGCCCTGATACATACTGTTTGTTGACTTGAATAGTAAAATATTTACATGATAGTATAGGAAGACATGATACTGAGAAATATTAAATTAAGGAACTAAAAGAGAAATCACTGGCAATATTGAGAATATTGAGGAGATGCTTTATTCTTCTCTTCCCTCTCCTCCTCCTTTTCCAGTTGATTACAGCTTAGAAGCTATGGGCTTAGTCCAGAAAAACCTTGTAACTGGGACACAAGGGGTATAAGGACTCCTGGCTCTGGGGTCCCCAATAGACCAGGTTTTGCCACTTGCCTCTGATAAAATCCAAAGGCAGAGAGCTGAGTGATGGTGAAACAAGAAAGAAATTTATTTTAATGAGGCTAGCACTGGAAAGACAAGGGACTAATTTCTCAATGACGGTGTCTAAAGTTCTGGAAATACTTCCAGGTTTATACAAGGAAAATGTGGGACAGAAGTTGGTGGGTGCATGTAGATGAGCAATGAGGGTCAAGTCCATCATTTTCTTGGGATCAGTCATGCAGGGTCTAGCTAGTGTCAGGTCAGGGAAGTTGTATTGATTGAGAGGTGATTTTGGTTCCCATTACTGGATGCTTTGCCCACTGAATCTTTTACCTGAATTAAAAGATAAGCTGGAAAGAATCAGAAAGTACAAACTGAGGTCAAAATGGAGGTAGTTCAAGTTTTCTTTTAATTTGATCAATTTGGGGTGGTTAAAGGGCTCTGGAGAACTTAAGGTGGGAAATCTTCCATGTTCCCTCAACTGGGAATTTCAAGTCACAGGTTAAACTCTTCTTTTAATTTAAAGAAGCATTAATGTCAGATAAAATAATCACTGAAAAGTAAAAGTGATCCAATAAGAAAATTCTAATGGGATATAAAATTTGACAAAAAGAAATTTTTTTTCAAAAGCTAAAAGAGAATGCAGAAGAGCAAATAAAATCATTCCCCATTTTTCCAGTCGTGGAGAGGAACTTCATAAAGAAGTTCCAGGAGCTTCTGGCTGGATCAGTCAGGAAAGCATATGGCTCTTGATCTCAGGGTTGTGAGTTCAAGCCCATGTTGAGTGTCGAGATTATTAAAAAAGAAGGAAAAATGGATCAACACAGAAATTCATATATAGAGAGATTTTATTATTTGAAGAAGCCAACTGTTTGCCCCTCAAGTAAGAATTTACAGAATTACATGGCATCAGATTTTAGAAAGAAGATAATGTAACTGAGCCATCGTGAGTTCTCTCCTTGGTGAGTCACAGATACAATATGTGGACTTTTGCACAAAGTAAACTTATTTGCAGCAAATAAGGTGATTATGAGGAATAACTTTCAACCCAAAAGGGTGAATGGATTCCTTTTATTTAGGGTTAGGATGAGTATTTAGATAGGGAAGCCCTGTAGTATGTAAAAGTGGGCATAAGGCCATGTATGTACTTTAAGAAGACTTGCCTATATGTGAATTGTATGTTATGTAAATAAGGCTTATACTCCTCCTTGAGTGGACATGTTAGTATTATTGTAGCGGAGAGCTGGGACACTGAGGCTTCTCTTTCCAGGAAGCAGCTTTATTCATGCCAGCATGGGATCAGCGGGCTAAGCCCCAAAAGGCTGAGCCCAAAGTGCAGTGGTGGGGGGTGCCTTTTGTACAATTTTTGTTCCTTTGTCTCCCATATATGGTAACAAACAGTTTGAGTGAGTGCTCTATGTAACAGAATTGTGAGGAATATCACACACACGCACATAGCCAGGTTGCCTTCCCTTGCCTTGAAGTTTTCACCACATTCCTTATGGAAGGGCTCTACCACAAGCCCTCACTTTTTTCAAACCTTTTTTGAATCCCCAGAGTTGAAAAAATCCTCCTAATAACTTTCCAGGGCCCCAACCTTTCCAGGTCTAGACTGGGACATGAGCAACTTTTCTCATTCAATCTGTGATCTCCTTTATGACTTTTCCTTCATCATCTATCTGTTGGCAGCAGTTGCTCAAGGTAAACTTTCTACAATCTTGTCCCTCAGAAGCAAGCAAGTAATCTAAAGCCAAGCAATTTTGATAGATACTACTGCTCATTCTAGTTTGCTGCTTTGCTAGTAAGTTGAGAGCTCTGGCAGTTTCATTGGTTATAATTTCCACAGCTTCTTGCTTGCAGTCTGATTATGCAGTTTAGTGTGTAAATGGGAGTGCAGTAGCCCCAGGACCCATCCTCTGCCCAGGAGGCAGGGCCATAATAATGGATTGTACACTTGGGAGGCCTTTAATCATCTTTCCAATTACCAATTTGTAAGGCATGTTGTTTCCTTTGAGTCTCCCTGTGCCCGTACACTTGGACTCCCAAATGTTCCCCTCTGGCGAGTGGAAGCAGGAAGAAAGATGAATGAATAGTTCCCAGCACACATGACCTGACCAGCATGAGGAAAGTACTTTTTAGGCTGTCCTTCTACTTGTCCAGTATAGACCACATGGGGTCCACCATTCAATGGCTGTGTCGACATTGTCCCAGACCTCTTGGAGATGAGAGAAGTTAGACAAGGGGTGGGGACCTAACTCAAGGTGACCTGGAAACCCCCACCATTGGGTTTCCTGGGAATTTGAGTTACAAAATCTTTGGGCTAGGCATGTTAAGCTTCCAACATAGATGATGAACTTTCTTTCCCACCAGGCAAGGCAGTTTTTCCCAATAATTGAGGTTTTGAGGAGCCAAACCCTAGTAGTAGAACTGGGGCATTCTGTTCCATTATAAGTTTCATGGGGATCTAATTCTCTAGCCTCCCAGGGCCATTGATCCTCCATGTTCGTTCCCCCATGGACACAGCAAGAAGAGATCTTCAGAGTCTGGGCTATAGTCTCTGCTAGGGCTAGAAACAAGTTCCTTGCTGTGACTGAAATGGGAGGAGCACTACTTATTTCTTCATTAAGGGAGCACAAGACTTGATGGCACATGGTCCGATGGTAGAGACTCTCTTGAAATATATGGCACAGTCCTTGGTTCTCTGCCTCACCCATGGATCCAGATGTCAGCTCAGGTCCCTCATTGCCATTTGGAATCTCCTGGGTTAATGATGGTAAAATTAACAGGGTCACAGGCCTTTGGTTCACAACCTGGTATAGGAAGGAGCACTGTGGTTCCTTCTTTTTTCCAAGTACCCCATGAAACACAGCTTTAAGTGGGGCAAAAAACCTGAGGTGTATAGGCACATAAACTATTTTCCTCACACATGTATTTGTTTTTCAGTTGGTATTCCCGCTCCCAATCTAAGCCTCCACATGGTATATCATGAGTCCTTGGACCCTCTATGACAAGTGCCTGCTTTTTTTCATATGACAGATGCCTCTGAGCCAAAACCTATAACCACACATATGTCAAACAGCATTGATACTGGTCCTTTGGGGTTAGTAATTTGTGTCTGGCTGACCAAGCTCCCTGTCCCCTTCTTGGGAGGATCGGACTTCTAACCAATTATCACCTGGGGAGTACTGTGGGTCAAAGCAAGTGTATTGACTCTCCCATTGGCAGATAGAATAGGTGATCTTATTGTGTCTTCAGTACTTTTCCTTGGCATGAGAAGTGGTCTTGGTATAGTAAGGTCCACGTGACTTCCTGGCCTCACCTGGTTATGCAAATACATACACATAATGCAGGTCTACAGAAGGGGTCCAGATAAGAAGCCACCAATACCAACGAAGCATCCTATCCACAAAGGCAAGGGGAGTGCCAACAGAAACCTCTCACCACACTCCAGCCAGCCTGGTGGCCTCTGCTGATCCTATGGTGAAAAGTAGAGTAAGAATCACAGTAACAGTGAGAAACAAGAAGTGACAGTGCATCACAGTAAAGAAAACAAATACAGAAAATAAGAACAGTCTATTCCACTGGATCGTTGATTCTTCAAGCTTCTGTGGTGCATAGATTAGTCAGCTTCCAGGGTGACTAAAGCAGGACTGCAGTCTCCCAGAGCCTCTAGAGTTGCAGATTGCTTCTTCCATATGGTCAGCTTGCATGGCATTGATGGATCAGGAATGCATGTTTTGAGATGCCGGCTTCGCTCTGCTGTGATCAATCCAGGGACCCACCTCAGTTACCTTTACTACACTAGGGGTGGACAAAATGACAGTGAATGGCCCCTCCAGAGGGGATATTGGGTTTGGACATTTCATTCCTTCACCCATACTGGGTCTCCTGGTTTAAAGGGTTGAGCATCTATGGTCAGACTCACAGGTAATTGCTTCCCAGCCCAGTGGTGTAAGGTGGTTAGGGTAGAGCCACGGGCCTGCACCTGTTGCTTTAGGGTTAGATTGGCTCTCATTTAGATCCACCCCCCCATGCCCTTGATAATGGGGGAGGGTGCACATAAAGGATTTCATAAGGGGAGAACCCCATCTGCTTAGTGGGGCTACCCCTGACTCTTAACAAGGTGACTGGCAACATCTGGTCCCAGTGTAGGTGGGTTTCTAGACGTAATTTACATAATTGCAGCTTCAGGGTTGGGTTCATTCGTTCCCTTTCCCAGAGCTCTGGGGTCAATATGCCCTGTGTAACTTCCAGGTGATTTTTAACCCCTTTGTCACCAACTGCACCACCTCAGCCACTAATGCTGACCCATTATCTGATCCTATAGTGATAGGGATCCCAAATCAAGGAATGGTTGTTTAGAAGTCAGGCCACTTCATGTGCCTTTTCTGCATGAGTAGGGAAGACTTCCAACCAGCCTGAGGAAGTGCACATAAAGACCAACAGATATTTATAGGCTTGGACCGGGGGAGGCTCATCATATTTTCAAATGGGGCTGCCCCAACACTCTGCACCCTCGGGCAGCTTGGGTCCCTGACGTGGGTTATTCCAGGCACACGTTTCACATTGCTTGCATACTGCTCAGGCTATGCTGGAGGAGAGTTGAGGGATGTGGAAATGTTGCTCAGCGTAGTCTCAAGAGCTGTCCAGCCAATATGGGTTTCCTGATGGAACTGCTTGACAAAAGCTAGAGCCAGGGCCTCAGGAATTGCTGCTCGGCTGTCTTTAAATTCCCAACATCCACCTGGGAGTTAGCTTCCATTTTAAGTCTTAAATCAGGTACTTTCATGTTGTGAGTAATCAGGGTCCCATTCTGCCAGTGGATAGGGACCAGGGTGGTGGTTAAAGCCCCTGATTCCACCTTTCCTTTGGAAGCTGTGAGCTTTGCCTGTTGGTCTGCCTTTGGGTTTCCCCAGGCAGCTGTGGTGTCTCCCCTTTGATGTCCTCGACTATGCATGATTGCCACTCTTTTAGGGGCCCACACAGCCTCTAAGAGTTCGAGGAGTTCCTTACCATACTTTATGTCTTTCCTCTTGAGTTTATTAGACCGTTCTTTTTATACAAAGCCCCATGTACGTGGAGGTTGATGAAGGCATACCTAGAGTCTGCATATGTATTAACACATACCCCTGCCACCAGGAGGGCTCAGGTTAATGCAATGAGCCCTCTCTACCATGCTAAAGTCCCCTTCGTGCCTGGCCTACGAATGCCTCATTGATCATCTGCTGGTTAATGGGCACCTCTGGATCACAAGGGGCATAGAGACAAAATGCCTCACATAGTCTCATAGAACTGCCTCAGGCTCTTCTCAGGTCCCTGGAGCATTTCTAATGTTTTGCTCATATGTATGGCCTTCTCCCCTACCACCTTTCTTCATGCCATTTAAAAGGGCTTCTTGATACTGTTCAGACCTTGCAAGCCCTCCATCTATACTTGAGTCATTTGGGTCCAATTTGGGGTCCTCCCCAGGGAAATGAGCTTGAGCATAAGCCTGCGTGTCTAGCAACCCAGTGGTGCATTCTCCTCTAAACATTTTAGGGCCACCTGGGTAATTTGGCAGTGCTCCTCCGTGTCAAAGAAGGTCAGAAGGAGTTGGCAGCAGTCCGTACCAGTAGGTTTATGGATGGATTAGAATTATGGACTGCATTAGTTCAATAATAGCCTGAGGCTTCTCCATATATGAGGGAGTATGGTGCTTCCAATTTAGGAGGTCCATAGTGGTAAAGGGTGTGTACACAAAACATGCTAGCCTCCTCAGATCTGGCCTTCCTGATAATAATAGATGGGTCCCCTAGTTTTTCCTCAGTGACATCTGTTGGGCTCCTTGGTGTTGCTGCACGGAGGGACTGTCTCCGCTGGCCTGATCTTCTAATCACCTTCCAGGAGGGGTATATGGGTAAGGATTGTGGTCCGGGCGAGCCAGTCATGGTACTATAGGTGGCGAGGCCTTGGGACAAGGGGCAGCTACCAGGGGGGTTTTGGCAGCCAGGGCAGTTGGAGGCACAGGTGGCAGTGAGGGGTACAATGAAGTATATGATGATGATGGGGTCCCCTCAGGCTCTCCCAACAGTATGGGCTTTCAGTTTTTGGTTGGCATTTGGAGGAAGCTATGACATGAGCCATTATAACTTTACAGTTCTCTTCAATACGGAATTTTAGCCCAGGTGGCTGGGATAGGACCAGGTCTTACCAATGGTCAATGTAAGATTGGTCGGGGTGGCTTGGACTCCCCAAAATGACCCTGAATACTTGACTAACTAGTTCCTTATCAAATGAGCCCTTGGAGGGTCCATTTCACAGAATGTTCGGAGCTTTCTGGGAGTTAATTTCACACCATAATCTCCTGAATATCCTTTTTGAAATTCCTCAACATACACTCTAGGGCAATCAGTTTACTCTAGTTTCCACCCATTTCCTCCCCCTAAGGACAACTTTGATGCAAAGAGAGGAATAGGGGGAAGGGAGGGACTAACTTGGAGAGGGCACACGCTTACTCTGTCTGTTTCTGGCCACTCTCCTCTCAGAGATCTTTCAGGCACCTCTTAGCGTTGGTGGGTTCAGTACCAAGGAAGTCTGACACCACCCTCAGCTGTATGAGGTCATCCAGGAACTGTGGATGGGACTCAACACTTGCGTCTGCCTAGTGCCCAGCACCTTAGAGTTGATTTCGTTCCTTATGGAAACACTCAGGCAACTGTGGGAGGTGATCAGGCTCCCCTCCTGCCTCCTAAGGGCAGGTCTACCAAAATGAACCTGGTTCTTACCAGTCTGATGGGCTGTGCCCCCTGAGCTCGTTCCTAGGCCTCACCAGGGATTTTTGTGCATGTGTGGCCCTCACCTCAGCATGACAGGAGGGGCTAGAGGCATATGGTTCAAGAGGCCCACTGATGCCAGATGAGGTCGCTTCTCCCAGTTCTATGAGTTTTGAGCCCAGGTGACAGGGAAGTGAAACACCGTCTCCACCTCCTGGGCAAGCCTCCTCATAATGTAGCAGTGAGTCACACACAGAGTGGGGACACCACGGCTTTTCTTTCCAGGAAGCAGCTTTATTTGTACCAGAACGGGATCAGCAGGCTAAGATCCAAAGGCTGAACCCCAAGTGCAGGGGTGGAGGAAGGTTGCCTTTTGTACATTTTTTCCTCCTTTGTCTCCCATATATGGTAACATACAGTCTGAATAGGCAGTCTATGCTCCAGAGTCCTGAGGAATGTCGCACTTGCGCACATAGCCAGATTGCCTTCCCTTGTCTTGAGTTTTCACCACATTTCTTATGGAGGGGCTCTATCACATTATAATGAGGTAAAGGTTTGTCATTCTAGAGGTCTCTCTGAGGCCTGTCTATGCAGGCAGGAGTTGCACTCAAACTGGTTTGGGTGGTCTGGTGGCTGGATGTCTTATCAGGGCGGTTCCATGGCTCAAGGAGTGGTTTCTGTTTCCAGTTGCCTGAGTTAAGAGATAACTGGAAAAAAGAGCCTAATGAAAAATGTGGCACAAAGGTTGGTGAGTACAAGCAAGTGGGCAGTAAACGTCAGGTCTTAGGGTCTAGCTGGTGACAATAACGATTCCAGTGCAGAATAAGTCTAGTTGTTGTATGGGTAGGCCTTAAGCACTTAAACACTTGGAAAGTGTATCTCCAAACCAATAATCTCTGGTCCCACTTGGATAAAAATCATGATATATGGAAAGCTTATAAACTCTAGGGACTACCCAATTTTTTCCTTTCAAATATATTAAATAGTTTTGATTATTTATAAATGTAGACTTTACCAAAATATTCCCTCTATGCTTTCTATAGATTCATTCATTCATCCAACAATGTTTATTAAGTAGGTACTCTTTATCAGATCTGGGGCAGGTGGAGTGTTAGGTGACGCCCTGGGTTAGATTCTCAGAGGTCCTTTGAGACTCTTAGGTGGAAACAGATGGAGGCAGAGGCAAAACCTGAGGCAAAGGGAAGGCAACTTCTTATAATAAGCATCTTAGTATATAAATATTTAATATTTTAATCTTAATATTTAAATATTAGGCCATCTAACAACTCCCAGTGATTGGAACATTTGATTCTTACTGACTGAAGTAACAGATCCAACTTAAAAAACATTTATGTAATGGCTCATTATACAGAGTAAAAGATTTCTTCCAGTACACAGCTTTCGGAAAGGAATCAAATGCCATGCTGAAAGATATATGGAATATAAAGATACCACAAAAGTTAAAGGCTCTAAAAGTCAGGTTAATTATCCCCCTAAAAGTTCCTACTCTAAGATCACACTGCTTGCTCTTCATTGTGTCAGAATGAGTTTACTATTTGTGAAGCAGTTTACATCTATTAAAACTAAGTACTTCACTTCCTGTTACCAAAGAGATTGGGTGTTGAACAACTCAGAAAACAACTCTGGTCTGGTAAAGGGAGTGGAAAATAATTTTTGCTGAATCATTTGTATGTAGTTAATACAGTTAACATTTGCATCAGGGTAGGACACAGGTGTCATAAAACTATCTTTTTCAAGCTTTTGTTATGTTGTTGATTCATTGTTAAATCTTCTAGGAATAACATATTTTGAAAGTACTTTCATTCTTATTATTTTATGTCAGTAAATATATAGAAACCAAGGCATGCATTTATTTATGGTACAACTGTATTGACTACAGTTAAATGTTGAAAAAGCAGGACCATGTTTTGCAAAAAAGAAAAACAAATAGTACTTTATTTTTTAATGAACCTGATATAAAAGCCTGAAGGCTTCCCATAAGAAAATCACTAAGATATGCAATGACCAGAATCAGGAAATTTGCCAAGTAGCATTTTGTAGATGTATTTGGTTCTCCTTATATGTGTGAAAAAACAAAAATCAACGGAATAAATTTGAAAATCCATTAGCTTTATGAAACAACAAATGAATCAGGCAGCATCCCATCTATCAAGTAGAGAGGGGAGCTCCAAGGAGTGGTATAAAATGGAAGTTTTATAAGAAAGAGGGCTTCCACAAGAAAGTTATTAGCAAAAGAAAAGAATTGTTCCAGGCACAGTCACTTTTCCTTTGGGGCTGAATAGGGGGTTTTATCATAGAGATTACTTCATCTTCCTTTGGGGAATGGAGAGTGCCCATGTGACAGATTACCTCATGGGCACTGATCAGAAAATTCCTGACTGACTGGTTAAGTCATTTCTGGGGGAGGTCAGTATAATGTGTGTAGATACCATATTTGGTAAAATTATCAATGAGTTTTTTCAATGTTATGATCAGTAATTTTGGGGAATTTAGATAGATGTGAATCAGATATTACGTACTAATAATGGGGCTTTGGGGTGATGGTGGGTTTGAAGCTGAGAGCCAAGAAAGAATTCTTGAAGACATCTTTGGTGCAAAAAGGTGATTTTATTAAACCATGGGGACAGAACCCGTGGGCAGAAAGAACTGCACTGGGGTTGTGAAAGTGATTGATTTTATACCTTCAGGTTGGGAGGGGGTTAGGGACAGTGTAAATCTCTAAAGAATTTTGGAAACAAGGTTTCTAACACTTTGAGGGGCTAGCTGTTGTCAGGAAAATGTCATTTATTACTGTTTAGTAAAACCTCAATCATGAGACCCTTCAGATGTATATCAGGAGCCATATGCTTAGAGTATACTTGCCAACATATACTTCGGGGTGAAAGCTAACAGAGGTTTGCAAAGGAATTTTTTATGTATTTTAGGAGACTCACTGGATCCTGGGGTTCAGGATAATGTTAAGCCAAGATTCCCTTTTGCCTCCAGCAAAGGGTCATCATCGAGGCACCTGAGTTTTTGGAGGAAGGTCACTCTGCCTGTCTCAAGGATTCGTCAATGGGCTGTAGACACTAAGGGAATTTAATTTTTCATTTGCCTTTGTTTTCCACATCTCCATGGCTAGTACTTAACCCCCTTACATCTTGATGAGGGTGGTATTAGGGCTCCAGGAAACAGAGTCTATAGGTTTCTGGAGATTAGGTTATGGATAAGATTGCCTTTTTCTTGCAGTTTACTAAGTTTTCCGTAAAGTGATGGAGACTCCTGTCTGGCATGATTGTGATCTCTGTCAGTCAACCATTTGTTTTCTTTCCTTTCTTTTGTTCTTGAGCAGCCTGGAGTGTCTGAGGAATATCACACATATCCCACCTGGGGTTGGGGGGTTTGGGGGGGGGGGGATGCCTTTAGCCTGTACTTTGCCCTCAGCTTACCTTATGTTCCCTCATCGCTATCAGTAATTATAAGATAAATTCTAAATTCTTGGGAAAAAACCCTGCAGATAAATTAGTGACATAGTGTTAAATGTCTTTTAATTACAATGTTGTTATTGCAAAGTTTTGTTACCTTAGAAATTGTCCTATGGCTTTTGAATCATTTTTTATGAAAAAGATACATCCTTCCCATTTGTTAAAAAGTAAGACTTATTTAAATTCTCTCAGTGTTCTAGAAATTGGAAAGAATTTTATTCGTGACTGGTGCAATAAATGATACAGTTGCTCTTTCTTTTTCCCTCTCATTAGAAATGTATTTAGATATTTCTTAGTTAAAAAATAGTTCGTTGAGATGAAGTTGGCAAATCCACGGTTCTAATGAATATTTACTACTTTGCCTCTAAATCAAAAACACTGGAAATTAGTCTCTTTGAACTTAACAGTTTCAAGCTTATGCAAAAAGAAAAATACATTGAAGAAACCAGAGTCGGTCTAGTCTGAGTTAAATACTTGCATAAAAATCAGCTGCTGTCCACAAATATTATTACATTTCTGAGGACTCATTTGCTTCTCCTTGTAGAATGGACTCAACGCTCTCCATCTGGCTGCCAAGGAGGGCCATGTGGGCCTGGTTCAGGAGCTGTTGGGAAGAGGGTCCTCTGTGGATTCTGCCACTAAGGTAATGTTCATGCTAGTAGAATTCATTTCCTTGGAAAAGAGGAAATGATTGAAAGTTATCTTGTCTGGCTAAACAGTGCAGAGGTTTGCTGGAACACCAATTCTTGACCAGGAAGAACTGAAATTGAAACTCTTTCCACCAAACTTTGCAGAGTTTGAATTGATTCTTTTAGGAACTTATCAAACATGAGACTGGAGGATTTTCTGTACTTCGTTTCAAATATTTTGTCTTTTTTTTCTTTGATTCATGTAGAGACTAGATTAACATAATCCTGTGTAGATGACAGCACCTATTTTCCTAAGGTTAATTCATTTTTAAAATAGCATATTGATGTAGTAAACTTCTCAGTGGAAATAGACAGATAATTTTCATGCTTTAATGAAGTTGTTTTTTCTTTTAATATTTTCGTTTAACTTGGTAAGAGAATATCCAGAATCTTTTATACTGTGATGGAAAAGAGAGATTGGATCATGGATTGAATTATTGGGGAAAATTAGATTTTGTCACTATGATATGTGTTTGAAAAGCAATTGGACTCATTTTTAAAGAAGTGTATAAGTTGTTTGGTATACTAGAAACTATTGTTTTTTTATTGTTGGTGTTTTTACTAAAATATTTGAACTTTGTCATTGGGGAGTCATTTCAGAAACAACAGATTTAAGTATTTATTTTATTTTATTTTATTTTATTTGAGGGAGAGAGAGAGAGAGAGAGTGGGGGAGAGGGGTAGAGAGAGAGTGAGGGAGAGGGGCAGAGGGAGAGTCTTAAGCAGACTTCACATTTCAGCTCAGAGTCCAATGTGGGGGATCAGTCCCATGACCTTGGGATCATGACTGGAGCCAAAATCAAGAGTCGGATCCTCAACTGATGGAGCCACCCAGGCACCCCAGAAACAACAGTATAAACTATATATATTTTAAATATCATCACTGGTGGCCAATCTTTGTCGTTAGAAGGTGAAATTTTAATTTGGAGAAAAACAGTTGTTAGTCAGAATCAAGCCTGTTGCCCAGGGCTGGAGGGTGAAAATGCGGTTGTGAGAGATGCGGAGAGGTGAGGCGACAGCACTCAGGCCTCCAGCTGGGGCTTCAGTCTGAGCACGGGCGGACAGAAAGAGTGCTGGGATAGGTTAGGAATATGGCCAGTTAACCTGGACTCTAACTCCGCATGCACACATGATTGTCCAAACACAGACCGGCTCGACACCTCCCCAGAACTGTGGAGTGTAGAAGAGGAAAACACTATAACATTATACGGGAGGCTCCGTGTTTTGGCGGCAGACAATTTATTTCCTTCCGAGGTGGGCTACTATCTTGATTAAAACGACATGCTTTAACTACTTGAAGTGATCAATCAGCACAATTGAAAATGCCTGTCCGTTCGATGTCTACAAAATTTGAAAACCTCTAATATTTTCTATTTTGTTTCTCCAAAACAGAAGGGAAACACTGCTCTTCACATTGCATCTTTGGCCGGACAAGCAGAAGTTGTCAAAGTGCTTGTTAAGGAAGGAGCCAATATTAATGCACAGTCTCAGGTATTGCATTCAGATTTTCTCTAGTGTGAATGAATTTAAATTAGAACAGCTTTGTGAAATTGAATTAATGGGTTAAGCCAGCTGTTGGGTAGTTAGATTTGCTATAAATACTTAATGTTATATATTTCAGCCACATTATTTTATTAACTCATGCTATGATATATATTTTTTGATGTATTATGATCTCTCTCTTAATATAACTGAAAATTTGACAACTACACAGCCTGTCATTCTCTTTAAGTGCACTAAAAAAGCATAGAAAGTGTTTTTTTTCCCAGAATGACAGTGACATCTGTGAAATATGAATTATTCATGCAAGTTCTATGTTGTGCTCTAAAAGTAGTTTCTCTCCTTAAATTTTAAAAATTCTCAAAAGATTAGCATTCCAGTAGGAGATCTGCTATGAAGTAGGAATCACACTAATTACCTCACACCCCAAATGTGACTTTACAAAACTCCTAAAAGAAACAAGAAAATTCGTGACCCACAGCCTTGTAATGCATGTAATAACAATTATATAGGATAGAAAATGCATGTTCTTAAAATGAAGAGTTTTTTTAATTAAAAGAATAATCAAACTACATCATATTATAAACTTGACCCCATTTTCTGAGTGAAGAAATATTGCTTTGCCTAAAGCTTTACTTTTGGTATCTATTATGAAGCTATGTAGAAATTGAGGGGTGTATCTTTTAAAATCCATTTCTCCTCTCTCTTTTTTAAAGATTTTAGCTTTCCTGCTACTACAGGTCATGCCATGGGAGCTATTAGCAAAATAAACCAGTTCCTCTCTATCTGTTCTTTGGGATAATCTCGCCAGCTTGCTTCTACGGGCCTTTGTGTAGGAATACCTCCACCTATTTTGTCCTTTCATTCATCATGTAGACCTGGCTCTAGTGGTATAAATAGCACTACGGGGCAAAAGTTAGAATCAGCCCTTTGTCCTTTGACTTTGATCACAGGGAAGAACCTGTTGAAATTATTACAGACAAGGCGTTATTTATTTTTATCTCTATAATTTCATACTCTTTGAAAAAAACACATTTTTCTCTTAAAGCACAATTTTTCCTTTAAAGTTCAAACACACCTATTTTAACATTTATTGAGAATATTGCATATTGTAAAATCTTCATTAAATAAAAAGTTTTTTTAAATGATACCATCTGTAAAGAATTTCCATAGCCGTGTAAGGTATAATGGCATCTTGGGCTTAGAGACACAGGACTTGAGAAAATCTACTGCTCTAAACTAAGGGATTAAGAGGCACCTGCGCAGTTCAGTCGGTTGAGCGTCTTACTTCACCTCAGGTCATGATCTCACAGTTAATGGGTTCGAGCCCCATATCTGTACTGACAGCCCAAAGCCTGGAGCCTACTTCACATTCTATGTCTCTCTCTTTCTCTGCCCCTCCCCTGCTCATGCTCTGTCTCTCTGTGTCTCTCAAAAATAAATAAACATTTAAAAAAATTTAAAAAATAAGTAAAATATTAAACTAAGGGATTAAAATCTTTTCTTTATAGCAAGAGAACATCTTTTGGCTCTAGAGCAAAGGTTCCATACTGTAGCTGGCATCATAATCTCCTACAGGGCTTATTGAAACATCTGTTTCTGGCCCCAACCCCAGAGTTTCTGATTCGTTTCTGGAGTGGGACCTGAGAATTTACATTTCTCACATAGTGCTGAAGCTTCCAGTTCAGGAACTCTGTGAGAACCACTGCTTTAGAGAAGAGAAGAGAAAACTGGGTGTAAGAACACTGCAGTAAGATTCACTAAGTACAGGTTTGACGATGTGCATAAATCAGTAGTTTGTGTACTTAAGCATGGAAATGAAAGCCTGGTCAAGTTCAATTGCTATAGGAGGTTTCTTTTAACGGGAAGTTCACATACTAAGTGTTAGTGCTGTTAGTAGAGCTTAGTTACTTTGCTCAAAATGACTTGGTGAACATTGTGGTTTCATAAAAGTTGACAGATAGCAAATACTGCAAGATAAATGCTTGTCAAAAGTTATATCAGTTATTATACTGTGATTATTGAAAATTTATATGTTTTGGAGATTTTTCAAGGAGAAAAAGCTAAAACCACTTAATCGGTAATTTGCTTTCAAGAGTCAATGAGCCCATTTTTATAGCCATAATCATACCAGATTATAACGGATCTTGTAGGAAGATTTATATTATCCTTAAAGCAATCTTTATTTGTATTGTGTTTAATTAGCTCTATTTAGGATTCATATTGCAGGGAATCCTGACAACTAGCTTCAAACTGATTTTATAAGAAAGTTTTGGAGTAAAAAAATTAATAATTAAAATTTAGGATGTTTTTCTAAATGCCTAAGTGATTTGATATGCCCTATGAGATTATTTGCTATATTGAATTTAGGTGGCCATCACTACTGAGGAACAAAAATTACTGTTACTTAAACTATTTTGTAGTTTAGCAGTGCCTGCATGGCTCAGTCAATTGGGAACCCAACTTTAGCTCATGTCATGATCTCATGGTTCATGAGTTTGAGCCCTGTGTCGGGTTCTGCTTTGGGCTTTGTGCTGACGGCTCAGAGACTGGAGCCTGCTTCAGATTCTGTGTCTCCCTCTCTCTCTGCCCCTTCTCTACTCATGCTGTCTCTATCTCCCATAAATAAATAAACTTAAAATAATTTAAAAATATTTTTGTAATTTAGTGATTTAGATTGAAATATAGAAATTTATATAAAACAGGTTGATTTTTATCCCCTGTGTATGAACAAATCCCAAAGACCTGGTTTTAAGAGCCATTAGGAGAGGATATGAATCCTTCATATATGATTCTTATTAGTCTTGTCTTGTTTAAGATACAGATTTTTTCTATGACAATAAAGGAGCTCAGGTGGGTGGGTGGGACCATGCTCATGGTAGTTAGATAGTCCCTTCCTTTTGAGAACCAGAAAAGGGGGATAGGAATACCAAATGTGCAACATAAATTCTAATTTTTGTACTCAAATTATACCTTCTCCCGTATCTTTCTACAAACATAATGCAAGACAAAGCAGAATAGTCTGTTACTATAGGAATGTTGATAGCTGCATAGTACTTCGCTTGTGACAGACTTGTGAGTTTTTGGAAATGGACCACTAAGGTTATTGTTGAATTAAAGAAAAGCTCCAAGGAATAAATGTTCAATAAACATTTACAGAGCTCCTAGGTCATGGAGAGGTATACATCTATGGGTTTTTCTGCGTTCTCTTCATAGAGTGTAAGATCCATGTGAAGCTTACCTTTACATGACACAGTACCAATTTTGGTAGGCAGTGTCCTTAATTCATGAAGAATTCCAGAACACCAGCAGAAGCAATTTAAGAATTTTAAGTGGAACTATGTGATCAATATAATAACAATCCATTCATGTTTAAGTATCTGTGCTCAGCAGTGGTAGTAGTGTGGTCTCTACTGAGCCAGTTCTCAATCTAAAATTTTGATATGATTTCAAATATTGCTCAGACCTTGTAGCTGTCTGTCTTGGTTCTTTGCTCCTGGATTCAGTGGCATGGAGATCTCATCAAGATCTCAGTGCAAGCTGTGTTGGTGGAATAATGGGGCTAGAAGTCAGATTGGAGTGATTGAAGGAGTGCTATTTGCCTTGAGGATAGTTGCTTGTTTTCTGAAAACATAGGCACTTTCTGACAATCTTTACTCGCATATGAGCATCCTCTGCACAGTCCTACAAAGTAATGCCGGAATGCTTTCTGGCAATTCTTGGCCACTTTTATAACCTACACAGCTATTATACTCAGCTATATATAACTTTTAAACAATTTTCTGATTATATATTGTAAAAAATTTTTGAAAAAATTAAACTCTCTCAGAGTGATGAGCTCCCTTTATTTCTTGTAGCACTTTTTGCCCGTTGATAACTTGCCTAACTGGTGTTTATTTTTCGTTATGTATATCTACAATTTCTGCAAGTCGGTACACTTCTTGGGAGCAGATCATTTTGCTCATATTTCCTTGTGTTTTTAGAATTTGTCATAATGCCTTGCACATATATGATTGGGGGCTAAATATATGATGTATATTCTTTTTGTATAAGAATTAGCTTCATTGCATATTCCAATCATTTTTAACAATAGATGATTAACACAAAAAATAATACTGACCTGCAGGTGTTATCTCTGACACGTTGTGTATATATTACCTCTTTTGATCTTCATTTACTCTGTCCTCACTGATGACAAATTGGGACAAAGATGAGTCTTTACTTGCTCATAATCTTCTTCCCCGGGCGAAACTGCTTCTTAGAACTCTCGTAACAGTTCGACCTTCCCTACAGACCCCGGAGAACAATTTTTAAAATTCTTTTTCCTTCTGGCCCAAACCCTATTAAGGTCCAAGTCAACAGATTTTCCTGAAGTAGCGTCCGTGTGAAAGATTTAAGGTGAAAACTTCTCCCATAGTATTGTTTTGCGAACTCTAAATGCTAGAGCTCTGCAAAAATGTTCAAAACAATGATGAGATTTTGCTATTGCTGCCAAGAAAATCTGGCCTGAGAAATTTCCCCTCTTTAATTTCTTCACGATAACATGCGACTTTTGTTCCTCACACAAGAGTATTTTTCCTTGGAATCTTAATTATATTTTCTCCTGTAAAGTTATTAAAATCAGAATGGCCTTCATAGAAAAATAAAGTTACTTTAAAAATATCTATTTGTTTTTTGTTTTTACAAAGCAAGCTGGTTTATGCGGTGCCTATTTGACTGCAATTAAAAAAGAAAAGAAAACACAGTGGATCCTGGCATGAGCAATATCTTCGTACAGTAGAAGCTAAGTGAAATTGCGGAACATGGGCGCAGTAAAACTTACGGTCAACTGTAGCCTTCTGATTTTTACCTTATACAATAGGGACAGGGGTGTTTGAATTTTCTGATGGTTACACAGAGAAAGGAAAATGTGACTTCATTAGAAGAAAGGATGAGCCAGAAATTCCCACAAGACTCTTTAAGGAGTATGTGCAAGTATGTGCCTAGGGAGCTAAGTGTGGGTTAGAAGAGATTCCAGATGCCACAAAATTACAACCCCATAGTAATATCGTACCCTCAGCCTCTTAATTTTAATGTATATTTTAATGTATTATTTAATCTCACATTATCTTTACAATGATGTGAATTAGCAATGATTACTCTCATTTTGTATATAAGAAAAGCAGGGTATCCAAGGTCTCATAACATATTAGTGATTGAGTCACAAACCCAGGGCCATTTCTAATGGACACCTACCTTTCAATAATTCTTTACATAGTACACTGTTTCCTTTTAAGTTTTCTCTACAATTTCTGCTTCTTCCAGGCCAGTTCATAACCCTACTTACCTCCCACAAGAGCTAGGTCCCTGGCTGAAGTACCATCCATTCTCTCAGGATCTAGTTGCTAAAATGCTGGGAATAACCAATAGCATTCCACAAAAGCGAGGCTAAGAGATTCATGCACACTGGGGCATCTATCTACATTAGGGACATTTTCACTCAGACGTTCATTCTCTTAGAGTGTTTTTTTATGAAACATAATTTTTAACACACGGAAGACTTAAATATATTTTCTAAAGTATAGTTTGTGAGTCTTTTTGATTCATTTTTCTTATTAATTTTTGTATTGTTCTACTTTGTCTTGAATTTCTTGTGTTTTAGTATTATGAGGATTCCAGAAACAGTTTTTTTTTCTCTCTTCATTCTAGTTTAGTGGTGAGTCCAAATAAGATATTCTGATTTGGTGTTCTTAACATATTTTACTGAAAATTTACTTCTATTTTTCTTGAATCGTTTTGCCTGTTTTATGTTTACTTCTCTTTGTTCTTTCAATCCTGGAAATTTCATTCCAAAGGAAGACTTTAGTATTTGTAACATAAATATGATTAGACTTTGTTTTATTAGCTTTTAGATTTTCAGACCATGTCCATTAATTCCAGTTACAAGATTACATGACCATTGTTACACCCCCAGAATTTTAGGGTGCATATGCCTACTGTGTGCAATGATAAATGTTTTGTCAGGTGTAGCTTCCAATAATTTTTACTGCATTGGCCCTCACCCATTGTCACAAATAATTTGAATTGGGCTGTGAAGAGGAAGAAAGCCTACACAGTTGGCCAGCGTGCCCATTACACTGAATTGCTTCCATATGGCCATGGAGCCATCCCTGGCTCTTAAAACGAAAACTCATAATGGAACATTCCGTTCTGTCACACACACACACACACACACACACACACACACACACAGAGTATATAAAATGGGATCCAGAAGCACAGATCCAAAGAAATTGTTATGTTTTCAGCTTTTTTCTCCAAATAGATACATATAGCTCTTTCTTAATAAGGTTCTTAGTTGTTTTAATTAAGAAAATTATTGTAACGCAAATTCTTTAGTTAAGGTGAACATGTACTTGCATTTGACAGGGGATGAGAAAGAACTTGGGACACTTACGTTGTCTTTTTGACTCTGAAAATCAGTTTATTGAATGATTGCACATTTGCAAGTGCATCTATGTTCCTCAGCATTATGAGTCAAACAAAGGAAGTATGCTTTTCCAATTCTCTAGTCTCTGATATGTTTAGAGAAACAATGAGAATTGCTACCTTTAAAATTTTTTGTAAAGTGGAATTATCTAATTTTCTAGTAGAATTTCAACACTAAAAGTCCTAGTCTGTTCACACACACTCACATCTGAAAAGACATGATAATATTTTCATTTCAATAAAATAAAGCAGTTTGCTAGTTTTAAAATAAAACCGATACATTTATATTTTGCCCTTATGTTCATTTATCTGGGGACAGGTGACGTGGCAAGGCTGAATACTAGTTGCCATTTTGTCCTGAAATTTGAATAATCTAAGACATAAACATCATTGGATGTAAATCTATGGCAGATGCCCATTTATTGATCACTTGGCGAGCCTCTCTGTGTCCACTATTATTGTTTTTTAAAGGCACTAAATTTGTAGAAAGAAACAAATTTAGTGCCTTTAAAAGGTGAGACTTGGAGGGTGAACAAAATGACTTAGATGGCTCTACATTTCTCTTCATAGACATAGAGTTCAAATTTCACACAGAGGACCCTTCTTCTGTCCTTCTGAGTTAACACGGAGGATAAGCACCTCTGGCAGCAAATAGTTAAAACAGTACCAGAGCGGCCTGGTTCCTACCTCAGATCTTACAGCACAATGTGTGTGTGCTCCCCAGCATCTAAGATGCCGGGAAGACCTCAAAGCAATGATCCTTCCAGACAAAGGTCACAAAACAACACAAAAATGTGAAAACGTGACACTACATAAATGAAGTACAATTTGCCAATATTATTGGAAGTAGTCACTCTCTCCCTCCCTCTCTCAGCATGTGTTTGGGGCTTCAGTTTGTGCCCCCTTAATGTTTGCTAGAGACGCAAGATGGAGTTGGAGTGGGGGAGACCAGAGGAAGTAGTGACTGAACTGCTTTTTTTTAAACTCATAGATAATTTTATTTTTTACATCTATTTTTGTCCAGCTTCAGTGAAGTATAACTGACAAATAAGACTGTAAATAATTTAAAGTGTGCACTGTGATGATTTGATATTTGTATACATTGTGAAACGATTCCAGGTTAATTCACATGTTCATGACTGAACATATATGTTTATTTTCCGTTCTGTCTCTCTTTCTTACTTTTTAAAATGAGCACTTTAGGCTCTCCTCTTTTAGCAAATTTCAACTGTATAGTCCAGTGTTATTAACTATATAGTCATCATGTTATACATTAGATCTTCAAACTTTACTCAGAACTGAAAGTCTGTATACTTTTGCCACCCTCTCCCTATTTTCCTCACCCCTGAACCCTGAAAACCATTTTTGTACTTTCTGTTCCTATGAGTTCAACTAAAAAATAATAGACTCCACATATAAGTGAGACCAGGCAGTATTTATCTTTCTCTGATTTATTTCACTGGCAATAATGTCCTTCAGCAACTGTTCTCTTAAAAATAGAATTAATGTGAAAGTCGGGGGTAAGAGATGCAGTGTGCTGTGGGAAAATGCAATAGCACATGTGAGAGCTTGAAAGGAATCTGGGAACTGAAACATGAAGGGGAAACGCGGTCCGTGTGAGGCTGAGGGAGAAAATCACAGCCTGCAGGACTCTGTGAGCCATGTTAAGGGTTTGGGTTTAAGATGTTTATCCTAAGCCCAGTATGAGGTAGAGGTGGGAGGTAGAAAAAGGTAAGATTTGGAATTTGAAAAGATCACCTTGATGCAGTCTGGAGAACTATAAAAGGGGCATCATAATAATAGTACCTCCTTCATAGAAGATATGAGAATTGAATTAGTTAATCCATGTATATAGCGCTTAGAACAATGCTTGGCATAAGAACTCAGTGACTGTTACCTGGCATTGTTTTTTAAAACATATATATATACACACACACACACACGCGCACACACGCACATATATATATATACACACACAATTTTTGTTAAGTTTATTTATTTTGAGATGTGAGGGGAACCAGAGACAGAGGGAGAATCACAAGCCGGCTCTGCACTGCCACACAGAGCCCGCCAGGGGGCCCGAACCCAAAGTCAGATGCTCAACCAAGTCACCCAGACGCCCCCTAGCTGTCATTGTTAATAGTAGATTCAGTGATAGCTCCTTTGTGTCGGAACAGCCTCTCTGCATGCCCCTGCACAGTGAAGACCACAGCAAAGTCAGTTCCTTGACACAGGTTAAGAAGTTGCTACTAACGGGGTGCCTGGGTGGTCAGTCATTTAAGTGTCTGACTTTGGCTCAGGTCAGGATCTCACTGTCCGTGGATTTGAGCCCCGTGACGGGCTCTGTCCTGACAAATCAGAGCCTGGAGCCTGCTTCAGATTCTGTGCCTCCCTTTCTCTCTGTCTCTGCCACTCCCCTGCTCTCTTTCTCTCAAAAATAAACTATTAGCATTTTTTTTAAAAGTAAGTTGCTACTAAAAATGAAATTTGTAGCTCCCGTGACTGTTTTTTTTTCACATGCTCTTTGGAACACTGTCAATTCGGATGCGGGAAATTGCATTATCCTAAAAACAGAGTAGTAATGTAATAATTTAAGTGATTCAGTAGTCAGGATATTTAGGATATAGACTGATCATCTAGAGACACGTGAAGCTTCAGATTAATGGATCAAATATGAGAATTCTCATTTTAGATATTCCGGGTGATGAAAATTGAAATGCAACTAACAAAATATGTTTTTAACTATTATTTTTGAAAACTGCTTTCAGAGAGTAATTCGAATGTGGAAAATTCTAAATAGAATAACATAAACCAAAAAAGAATTGTTTACCTTTACTTATGGTAAAAGAGTAAAAAAGATTTTTGAAGTGTCTGCAGTGTAGTATTAGTAAACCTTAGTTAGGACAAGTATCATTGAAGCTAGCATACAAGTTGAAGGTGTGGAAAAATAACTTTAAATTGTTATTTCAAAAACATCCAATAATCTTAATCAGTCTGGGTTGGTTTCCTCTAAAAATAAAGTTCCATTCTACACCATTATAGACATTTTTGTGCCGAATACTTTAATATTATTTTCAATGATACACTTAAAATGTATTCATATTTATAGATTAAATTTTAATAACTTAAAAAAATTACCCAGTGAGGAATATCAGGCTGTGTCCATAGGAAATCTACCCAAACCACTGCGAAACCATTTAGAGTGATGTTATTAAAGGTATTCTCATGAAAGGAAATAGCAAGAAAAGGATTCTTCTCAGTGATACTGTTCAACATTGTGTTCAAGCCCTAACCAATGTAATAAAATAATATGAATGGAAATAAAAAAGATGAAAAATGTTTTCTATAGAGTATATGAATATTTAGATAACCCAAAGACTCTGCATATCAATGAAGATATGCCTACATTAGTTAATTTATTAAAAGTCTGCCGCCTGCACTTTTCTATCCCATGCATCACAGAGCTGTTGTTCTTGCATGGTCTTTGGCTTAAGATTTTATTTGGCCAAAAACTTAAAATGAAGTATTCTCTTTAAAAGTTAATACTAAAACAAAGTAGTAAGTTCCATATGTAAAAATGGTAGATTAGGACATATATTCTATATAAAATTGGATTTGTGAAGGGTAAAGCTTCATTAGAGTGTGTTTGCAAGGCTGACTCTATACATTCTGTTCTTTACAAAGCATTGGAAAATACTTTTAATTTAATTATTTAATTTATTTGTTTAAACATTTTATTTATTTTTGCGAGACAGAGAGAGAGAGAGACAGAGCATGAGCAGGGGAGGGGCAGAGAGAGAGGCAGACACAGAATCCAAAGCAGGCTCCAGGCTCTGAGCTGTCAGCACAGAGCACAAAGAGAGGCTGAAACCAAGGACTGTAAGATCATGACCTGAGCCGAAGTCAGACGCTCAACTGACTGAGCCACCCAGGCTCCCCTATTTTATTTTATTTTAAATTTTTATTTATTTATTTTGAGAGAGAGCAAGCAAATGAGTGTGGGTGGGGGAGGGACAGAGAGAGTGGAAGAGAGAGAGAATCTCAAGCAGTGCAGAGCCTGACCTGAGGCTCAGTCTCATGACTGTGAGATCCTGACCTAAACCGAAATCAAGAATCAGATGCCCAGCTGACTGAGCCGCTGCCTCAAAGTACGTGTTTTTTGATTTGCAAATAGCAGCCCTTTAAAATTTTGGATTTTTAGGAATTAAAACACATGTGAACCAATAATGTCATCAAAAGATATTAACGGTATGAACATAACATGGTATAGTAATTTAAATTTAACCCTTTAAAATTTTAACTTTAAATGACATATTAACTTGAAGATATGAAGAGCAAGAAACATATGTAGTCGAATAACAACTTGACATTAAAATGCAAAATAACAAAGGCACATTTTTTCAGGAGAACAAGATAAAGACATCACTAAGTAGAGACAACACAGGAGCTGGGCAAATTCCACTCTGGAATAAGAAAAGAATGGCAATAAAATATGTTTAAGTAATCCAGGAGTACTACATGCAGACTTGAAGACTTCATGAGAGATTCTATAGTCTAGTGCTTAGGAGCTTTACCTTATCACTTTTTATTTGTGTTACCTTGGACTTGTTATTTAACCTTTCAGTGACTCCATTTTCCCATCTATAAAATAGGGATACTACTATTTTCTGCACAGGGTAAATTATAAAGATTAAATGGGTTAATACATGTAGAATATTAGAGGAGTACCTGGTACTTAATAATATAAATGTTAGCTTTTATTTTAATTATTAGATATAATGGTTTATCTACTTAAATTATTGAGTAAGTAATAAATGGTTTGGAACATTAATTAAATTAAATTGAATTGAATTTTTATTAAGTAATCTGTTTTGTCTGAGTGTCCATTGGACCTAAGAAATTGTTATATTCTGGAGGTAGTGGTAGAGAAAAGATTATACAGAAACTTCATCTTTGGTGATTAGCAATATGTAACTTGCCCTTCGCATGACATAAGTTTGGAACAAAGAATGAGAAGCTGAATGATTAGAAAAAGCACTTGCTACAAACAGCAAGAAAGGAAAACAACTATATTCACTGGATACGTACCATACGCTAAGCACGGATCTACCCACTGGGGATACAACAAAATAGTCTATTAACTTTGAGTAGTTAAAACATCCACATTTATTTTTTTTATTATAGTTTATTGTCAAGTTGGCTTCCATATAACACCCACTGCTCATCCCAACCAGTGCCCTCCTCCATGACCATCACCCATGTCCCCCTTTCCCTCACTCCCCATCAACCTTTGGTTTGTTCTCAGTATTTAAGAGTCCCTTATAATTTGCCTCCCTCCCTCTACTTAGCTATTTTTCCTTTTCCCCTCCTCTGTGGTCCTCTGTTAAGTTTCTCCTGTTCTACATATGAGTGAAAACATATGGTATCTGTCCTCTGCCTGACCTATTTCAATTAGCATAATGCCCTTGAGTTCCATTCACATTGCTGCAAATGTCCAGATTTCATTTTTTCTCACTGCCATGTAATACTCCATTGCATATATAAACCACATCTTCTTGAGCCATTCGTCAGTTGATGGACTTTTAAGCTCCTTCAATGGTTTGGCTAGTGTTGACAGTGCTGCTATGAACATTGGGGCACATGTGTCCCTATGTATCAGCCCTTCTGAATCCCTAAGGGTAAATCCCTAGCAGTGCTATTGCTGGGTCATAGGGGACTTCTACTGTTAATTTTTTGAGGAACCTCCACACTGTTTTCCAGAGTGGCTGCACCAGTTTACATTGCCACCAACAGTGTAAGAGGGTGCCCGTCTCTCCACACCCTCGCCAGCGTCTATAGTCTCCTGTTTTAGTTACTGTGACCAGTGTAAAACATCCATGTTTGAAAGCATCACTTATTTATATGTGTTTTCTTTATCTAATAATTAATTTTTCCATTTTCTGTTGTTTTATCATAACTTCTATTTTAATCCCAGTATTTCTTTAATAAATATAATAAAATATGAGTTAATAAAGGAACAAGCTGTTCTTCATCTCTTACACATGAAAAACACATTTTGAAGTCTGAAGGTAAAGGATTGCTTACATAGAAAAATCCTTATTTTTTTTTAAATTTCAACTGTTAAACCAGGCTGATCTTCCTATGTTTTCTTAGGATATTTCAAGTCTCAGCCTCTTACTGTATTACCTTGAGAATCAGGGAATTTGGGGCAAAACTATTTCGTTGCTAATATTTGTCATAATCTTCCAACTAACTGAGAACATTCTTCAAACTGCATAAATTTGTATAAGCTGTTTACCAAATTGTTGGTTGCCTTCTGATTTTATGGCTGGGACTGTTTGAGGCCAAGCTACCGGGTGCTCTCAGCAATCTCAGATAACAAGCTTTCTTAAAGAGCGTAGTTTTTAACATCAGGAAGGGAAAGTACTATCTACTGATGGACCACATTCTAATTTTAGACCTTTAAAGGTACTTAAATCTAAACTACCTGATGGTAGACTTACATGATTTAGTAAATGTTCACTTGCCACAAACAAAAGGAAGGTAAGAATTCTGTCCAAGGTCAATGGCAATACCTCATGAACACAAGCTAGGAGCAATCCCTTTTTGCAGTTAGATCTGTGAAAATATCATCATCCAAAGGCATAATAATCAATATTGTGTCAGTTGGCATGACAATTGTTTGGGGCAGGCATGCTCCAGAAACTACTGTTTCTATTCTGACAGATCAGCCCCATTGGTTGTTTCTGGGCACATTTTGAAGCCAATATGTCTAGGCAGAACTATCAAGATATATTCTTGTGTAAAATTTTTAGTAGGATGATAAAGAGAAATAGGGCATACTTCTATAATTTGAAGGGTGAGCTTTGAGGAGTGACCTCTTCCCTCAAAATTATTCGGGTGCCAGTTGTAGCTTCTCTATTTTGAAATCAAGAACTCTGCACCCAACTTTAAAAAATTTTTAATGTTTTATTTATTCTTAGAGAGAGAGACAGAGCATGAGTGGGTGAGGGACAGAGCAAGAAAGGGACACAGAACATGAAGCAGATTCCAGGCTCTGAGCTGTCAGCACAGAGCCTGACGTGGGGTTCAAAGTCATAAGCCGTGAGATCATGACCTGAACTGAAGTCAGATGCTTAACCAACTGAGTCACGCAGGTGCCTCTGCACCCAACTTTTTAAAGCAGATCAAACACTTTGAAGGAAAGTGTTGCTATAGGTCCCTCTAGGCTGGAGTAAGGCGGCCTCCATCTCTATAAGGATATGTCACACAATTTTCAGGAGTAACGTAAATCAACCTTGCCATCTCAGATTCTACTTAGAGCTTATTTTCCTGAATAAGAACTCTCTCTCCTCTCCATGACAATTCTTCCTGTAACCTATATGTACCTAAAAGAGCTCTTCCAAGAAGCAGCCTCAGGCACATTTAGACAACCAACTTCTGTGTCTTTGTCCCTTGTATGAAATCAGGACTGTGGATGGTAATCAGCAAGTTTCTGTTTTTTAAAAGTATGATGTTTCCCATCATCTATTACATTTTCCTTATTTCTGTGGCTACCAAAATCCAGAAGTTCAATTCTAGCTCATTCTGGGTTTTGCTGATCTCTGCTAGATCTCTGCAGCCAAAGTTTGTTTAGGTCTGTTTTATATTGCCTTATCTTGACTATGCATATATATATGTTAAGTATATATGTGTGTGTGTGTGTGTGTGTGTTTTATATAAATATATATATATATAGTTTTAAATAACCTTAAATCCTTTTATTTTATTTCAAGATACAAATTATTTATTTTTTTAATTTTTTTTAATGTTTTATTTATTTTTGATAAAGAGAGAGACAGAGGATGAGAGGGGAAGGGGCAGAGAGAGGAGACACAGAATCTGAAGCAGGCTCCAGGCTCCGAGCTAGCTGTCAGCACAGAGCCTGACGCGGGGCTTGAACCCACAAACGTGAGATCTGACCTAGGCCGAAGCTGGAGGCTCAACCGACTGAGCCACCCAGGCGCCCCAAGATACAAATTATTTAAAAAATGCTCCAAAGGATACTAAATCTGGGTTCGTGACTAAGTGGTTCATGCGGTTCATGAGTTTTTGGATCATTACATTGACAGTATGCATTCTTTAAGATTATATCTTTGGCAAGTTGTGAATTTGAACTTGTGTTAAGCAGCTTTTAAATACTTAGTATATCACTTGGGGCTGGTTATTTTAATGGACCTATTTTCTTTCTTGGTCTCAGCACTACATAAGGAGCACTGCCTGCTCTAACTCTCCAGCAACTTTTGAAAGAGCTTAGAGAAGGGCACATTAGCACCCACCCAACTCACACCTAGTAAGGGTAGAGTTGAACACTAAAGCTTTTGTTGCTCATAAACTATCCTGTTTCTCAAACATTACTGAACTTGTGTCTATCCCTAGGTCTTATTTTAATTTCCATCAGTATAATATGTTTAGTATGATCTGAATGAAACTTTGGTTATCCCCAACTGTTAATATTAAATATGAGGTAAGAATAGCATTATAATTCCAACCACTTTTGAGTGACTAAGAAAACTTACAGCAGCCATTTTGCAGAAAAAGGAAACTTTTATTTTGAAAAGTTAAAAAAAAGTGTGTGAATCCTAATGGAGTATGTCAGTGTGTTTGTGTGTTTATGTGTCTGCATGCTATCAACCAAATGTTTTAATTTTTAAATTAGGATACCAAGCACTCCAATCATTAAATGGCAAAAATGATTGACGTTGCTGAAGGAAGCAATAATTGAATTTCATTAAATATTTGGACTTTCTAGATGCATGTTAATGGGCAACAAAAAAATGCTGTAAGATTACCTGCTGTATTTTTTAACAAAGCGAAGTCGACGAGTTGCAGCTATTGACAGGGTTATCAATGTGGCATTCAGAAAGTTGGTCCAAATGAACCAGTTAGTGTTTTGATGTTAGATGTGCCCTTAAAGAATTGGAGCAGCATTGTGGTGTCTGAGTGGCTCAGTCGGTTTATTGACCAACTTGGCTCAGGTCATGATCTCACAATTGGTGGATTCCAGCCCTGCGTCGGGCTCTGTGCTGACAGCTCAGAGCCTGGAGCCTGTCTCAGATTCGGTATCTCCCTCTCTCTTTACCCCTCTCCCGCTCTCCCTCTCTCTCTCTCTCTCTCTCTCTCTCTCTCTCTCTCTCATTCAAAGATAAAAATAAACATTAAAAAAGAATTTTCAAGTAAAAAAAGACTTGGTGCAGCATTTTATTTTCTCAAGGTCAGTTGGTTAGAAATAGAAAATCTTTTCTGTCATCACTAGTTAAATTTTTCTTGTTTTGTATAATATGTGGGAGAATTAAAAGAGTTGTGGCTTATTTTGAGTATTTTAATATGGAGCATCAAAACTCTGATCCTGATTAATTTCAATCAATTTCAAACTGATAAAATAATAAGCAATAATTCAATTGCTTATTTAAATGGCTTAATTCAATGGCTTAATTAAAAATAATTATTTCAGGTTTATGGATTTTCCTCTAGTAGGGGAAAATAAAAGCACCCTACAGTCATTGTTATTGACTTAATTTTTCTTTTTTTTTAAAGTTTTTTATTTATTTTTGAGAGGCAGAGATAGACAGCGCAAGCCAGGGAGGGTCAGAGAGAGAGGGAGATATAGAATCAGAAGCAGGCTCCAGGCTCTGAGCTAGCTGTCAGCACAGAGCCGGACGTGGGGCTTGAACCCATAAACCATGAGATCATGACCCGAGCTGAAGCCAGATGCTTAACCGACTGAGCCACCCAGGCGCCCCAGACTTAATTTTTCTCGGTGGCATGGACCCATACACAGCAGTCAGGTCTTTTTGCTTTGGGAGATGACCCATTTCCTTTTGCTTCTAAGTTACTGGGTCATTTATGAATAATACACACTTTTAAAGCAACTGCTATGTATGCCAAGCAAATTACAATACTGATTTACAAAGATATATATAAATACATATAGAGATATGCACCCAGTAATTTATGTTGGTCAGTAATTTTAATATTTAGAGAAATTTACTTAAAATGTATCAGGGAATTAATCTTCACCCAATTTCACTATTCAAGTATTTATTAACTTTATGTTAAAGTTTCATCTCTGATATAGAAACATTTTCATTACATCTGTAGAGATTACTCGGGGCACAACATCTGCAAATTAAATTTTAGTTGTTATTAAAATTATTACATGGAGGACGTAAAAGCATTCTTATAGATCGTTATAAAATTTTATGTGATATAGTGAAAAAGCATTATACCCAGTGATAAACTTGCCATTTCTATCAGTAGCTTCAACGAAAGTTAGCATTATATGTGCAGAAATAGCAATGGAAGAAAACCTATCACTGAATACCTTATTTTGTTTGCCACTCACATTGAGAAAATTATTTCAAAGCCTCATCTCTTGGGTGAGAAAGTTTATTTCTTTACTAAAAACAACTCTTTTTTTTTGTAGTTTAACTTTATTCTTAAAGATTGATTTCATACTTTTTCTGCAGATGTGTCTCAGGGTCATTGAATGACATATTTTTAACATAATAACAAATTTTGCTTTTAATAATTTAATTTCTGTGATACATTTTGTGATATTCCAGATTTCCTTGAAAATGCTTCATTTTAAACTAATGACAGTAGGGTAAGCTATATGTTAGTATCGATATCTCTATCAACTAGAATGCCTTCAACTGCAAATAAGGAACAACTTACTTCATACTCAGATGATTAAAAAAGGGACTTTGTTGGCTTTCATGAATATAAAGTTCAAATAAGTGAGGTAAACTCCAGTAGTACATTGATTTTTTTTTCCATTTTTCTTTCTTCCACTGGCTTATTCTTAAGTAAGGGCCCAGATTTTCTTGTTCTCTTTGCTCTGATTTCCGGAAGCTTTATTTCAAGTTGGCCTCCCTTGTGGACCCTAAGATTGGAACCATCTTTTTCTTGTTTAGAGTGAAAATAAGGGAGCCTTGTCCCAGCTTTCCAAAAGAGACTCCTGAACTTGACTGATTGGACCGTTTTACAGCTTTTGCCCAAACTTCGCCCAGTTTGTATCCAATAGAATGGAATGTGTTGATTGGCTTAAGTCATTTGATACTTTGCCTAGAGCTAGCAAATGAAAAGTTCAGCTTCAGTGGAACTATATGAACTATGTGGGGAAGCATAGATACTTTATCTTTTTAATAATTTTTTAAATCTGTTTTATTTATTTTTGAGAGAGACAGAGACAGAATGTGAGTGGGTTAGGGGCAAAAAGAGGGAGACACAGAATCTGAAGCAGGCTCCAGGCTCTGAGCTATCAGCACAGAGCCCAACGTGGGGCTCAAACTCGCAAACTGTGAGATTATGACCTGAGCCGAAGTTAGATGCTCAACCAACTAAGCCACTCAGGTGCCCTGGCATGGATATTTTAAAGAAAAGCCAGGATGCTATCAAAAAAGAGGAAGGATACTTGGTAGGCATCAAAAATGCCCACTCCTGTATCTTGGGCATTCCATTTTAAAAATTAATTTGCAGGGCACCTGGGTGGCTCAGTCAGTTGAGTGTCTGACTTCGGCTCAAGTCATGATCTCACAGTTCATGGGTTTGAGCGCCGTGTCAGGCTTTGTGCTGACAGCTAGCCCAGAGCCTGGAGCATGCTTCAGATTCTGTGTGTTCCTCTCTTTATGCCCCTCCCCTGCTCATGATATATCTTTCTCTGTCTCTCAAAAATAAATAAATGTTAAAAAAAATAAAAAAATGATTTGCTTTTTTCAGTTTTAATATTTTATTTACTTTGAAAAATTTATTTGCTTTTGCATGATTATTTAAAGGTTCACTTTACTTTTTATTTTTTGGTTTACAAATGCAATGATATAAACAATATAATTATTCAGTTATAGCTTAACAATTTAATGAGGCATTTATTCACTTTTGCAAAGTAAAACATGAGATGGACGTTTTCAATATTTTGGAGTTATATGAGAGTACATTAAAATATCACCAGCCACCTCAACTCCTTTGTGGAATGTAGCGGTGAGTCACCTGGTACATTTCAATTTTAAACTTGATAAAGGAGAAATGTACAAATCTATAATTGTCAGGAACTGAGTAAAATAAGGTAATGGTAAAGTGTTAGTCAGCAGCTATTTATTGGGTGCTTACTGTATACCCAGGAGAGTTCTCATTTCTGTGGAGCATTCTAAACAGTTGTCAGATAGGAAGTTGCTTTTAAAAGACAAACACACAAGAAACAAAGACAAACAATAGAAGATAGTCCATGACTTGGTCCTAAATTGTATGGAACCAATAATATCTTAGAGGCAGGACTAGAATTGGCTAAACTCTTATTAGAAAAGTTGACAGAGGTAGGGCACCTGGGTGGCTCAGTTGGCTGAGCATCTGACTTTGACTCAGGTCATGATCTCATGGGTCTGGGAGTTCGAGGCCCATGTCAAGTTCTGTGCTGACAGCTCAGAGCATGAAGCTGCTTTAGATTCTGTGGCTCCTTCTCTCTGCTCTTTCCCTGCTCTCTCTCTTTTTCTCTGTCTTTATCTCTCAAAAATAAGTAAACATTAAGAAAAGGAAAAAAAAGAAAAAGAAAAGAAACATTGACAGAGGACCTGAGCCAGGCATTGAAAACGAGATAAGGGGAAATTCTCCCCTGCAAAGAGGAAACTGAAATGGAAGACTTTCCACATGAAAAGATTAGTATCAACAATGTTAGGAGTTACACTTAAACTTGGTGAGTTTAGAAATATTGGTGAGACAAGCTCATCTGGAAAAAATTCAGAATATGTATTGAAGGTTTGCTCTTAATATGACTATGAATCAAAGGTACAAAAAGTCTTGATCTTTAGCTGTGGTCTATGAAAACTGATCTTTAATCATGGTTGGTAAAATAGTGTACATGTTTCCTTGGTTATTTATCCACGAGGAGCTGAAAGCAGGGATTATGATAGATCCAGTGTGAATACAGTATTTTCAGTGGTGATTCTGATTGCTAGTAATACCCAGATATGGTAAAATAGTGTCTGTCCAGTATACTGCTGACGCGTGTGGCAGTGTAGTGTGGTAGGAAGAGCATGAACTTTATCATTAGTTATATGTGGGTTCAAATCCCAGCTCCATGCTTTGAATAGCGTGAAACGTAATACCTGTGAATGTTCATTTCCTTGAGTTGTACAAAGATCTATTACTTACTTCACTGGAAAAGTTCTTACACCTAAGAGAACACTCGCACTTTCTTCATCAAGCCATTCGTGGTAATGCCAGTACTGTCATTGGGCAGAGCGTCCCTGCTTATCTCAAGCCAATAGCTTAGGAGAAAATGCAAGTCGACTAATTCCCCAATTACTAGATCAAAGCAAGGGTGTTCTCTTTGACAATCCCATCTCAGTTGAAGAGAAGAGCTGACTGCAAGGAGCACTAGGTTTGGAGTCCTTGATTTCAGACCCTGAATGCACCATTTGTGAGAATGTCCTTGGGGGAATGACTGCCAGCTGTAGTCTTCTCTGTTAAATGACCCCAGTACTGAAGTTAATCATTTTAATGTTTTTTAATAGTTTAGTTATAATCCTTTAAAGAGGACTTTTGGAGAGAAGAAAGTGTTTAAAAATAACCCATAGTATCTTAACCCTGGGAAAGAACTGCTAAGTTTAAATTACCTTAGAAAATTCGTAAGATATTTCAATAAAATTCCTTCTTCAGTATCAAACAAGTGTATAATTGTATCTTTTGTTCTTTTGCCCTAACTACACCCCCAGAGTACACAAAATGGTCTTTATTTTTGTGACTACAATTAATACCCATTGGTTTTTTTTAAATCCTTTGCAGCTGTGCATTTACGATATATTTAGGGAAATAATTTGAATCATCCTGACCTTAAAGCTGGGTGATAATTTGGGGATGCTTCCCAACCTTGTCTCTCATAATGCTAGTTCAAAGGAAGAAGATGGTACATAGTATTGGGATGGCAGCAGGAGGAGTAATTACCAACCTGTGTAACCATTTGTGATGAAGATTCCTAGTATGTCCTGGCTAAGTCCGCTGAAGAGTTATGCTCTGTGAAAAACCTAAATTTTGATCCTGACCTTCCTGCAAAAGACAGAAGCCTTCATCAGAAGGGGAATTCTACTTTTGCTAAATTCAAACTCAGAGCTATCTATAACCATTAGCATATGCTACTGTTGGAACTGGGTATACAATTTGTTGATTAGTTTTCTAGTGGATATGAAGGGTGTATGTAATACTCTCAGAAAACTAGCAAAAGGCATGTGGCATTAGGGGTATTATAAAGCTTTAAAACTGAAAATTTCAAATTCTTTTGTACTATAGATTGCTCCATTTATTTATTTTTTTAAATGTTTTATTTATTTTTGAGAGAGAGAGAGACAGCGTGAGCAGGGGAGGGTCAGAGAGGGCGGGAGACACGGGATTGGAAAACAGGCTCCAGGCTCTGAGCTGTCAGCACAGAGCCCAATGCAGGCTCGAACCCATCAAGAGTGAGATCATGGTCCAAGCTGAAGTCGGATGCTTAACTGACTGAGCCACCCAGGTGCCCCTAGGTTGCTCCATTTAAACAAATATGTACGAGAGACCTACTTCACTCATTCCTTCTTATAAATGCAAAGACTTAATCTTTTCCAATTGCAAAATATGATAAAGACAGGGAACACATAACTACCATATTAGGTTGCTTTGTGTTCTCTCAAAGTTATATGAAAATAACCATCTAGGATATGAATTCCTTTCCTAAAAGCAAAGGAAGCAGTGTAGAATATAAGCTGTAAGAGGTGTGATTGGCAAGGTAAGCCATGTCAGATCATATATGACTTTGTTGGACATTGTGTTAGCTAGCAATTGCTCATAACAAATTGTCTTCAAACTTAGTGGCTTAAAACAGCAATAAACACTATCATCACAATTTCTGTGGATCAGGAATTTAGTAGTGGTTCAGCTATGTGATCATGGCTCAGAGCTTCTCATGAGGTTGTGATGAACATGTTGACCATCTGAAGGCTTTCCTGGGCTGGAGGATTCACTACCAAGGTGGTTTTTCACATAGCTGGCAAGTTGGTGCTAGGTGTTGGTGGGAGGTCTCAGTTCTTTCTCGCCTGAGTCTCTTCCCAGGCTGCTGGAATGTCCTCATGACTTGGCAGCTCATTACCTCCAGAGCAGGTGATCCAAAAGAGAGCAAGGCAATAAGACAATGACTTTTAAACCCTCACCTCAAAGTCATACACAATAATTTCCACCATAATCAGTGCATTGAAAGTGAATTACTAAGTTGGCCCACATTCAGAGGAAGGGGAAATAGGCTTTATCTTTTTAGGGAAGGCGTGTCAAAGAATTTGAAGACATACTTTAAAACCACTACAGGCCTAAAAAGAAACTTTGTTTCCTTTGTTGTTGTTGATTTATTTCGAGAGAGAGAGAGAGAGAGAGAGAGAGAGAAAGTGCACAAGCAGTGGGTACAGAGAAAGAGGGAGAGAGACAAATCCAAAGAGGTGCCTCACTGTCAGTGGGGCTCTATCTCATGAATCATGAGATCATGACCTGAGCCAAAAATCAAGAGTCAGATGCTCAATCCACTGAGCCACCCAGGAGCCTTAGGTACTTGTTTCTGTTCTACTTTATTCACTCACCCTTTTAACAAATATTTATTGAACATCTACTATGTACTGAGAATCGTTTTGGGCACTGAATAAGGCCTCTCAGAGAGGGTGACGCTTATGTCATGGTCTGAAAGATGAGAGGGAAAGGTAAGACTTCCAAGCCTCCCTGCCTCGGCCATGTCCACTTACCTCCTATTCTCTCCTTCATCTATGGAACTGGCTAGCCCACTTAAAATTTCCTCAACTGTAAAATGACAACTTTCCTTTCAGCTATAACATTTTCATCTATGAAAATAGGGCAATATCTTTTAATCATTAAAATTTGTTTAATAAGTTTAGTTGCATAAGACCAAAAGTTAAAGCAGATTAAATAACAATGACTACTATACAGAGATACACCATTTGAAATTTCCATCATCACTGTTCACTCTTTTAGCTTATGCTTGATCTATGAAATTACCTCAGGTACATCTTCAGCTAGATAGTAATGCGAATTTCAGTTTCTTTGTTATCTGTTTGGTGAACACTTTTTAAAAATTTAAAATAAATATAAATATATATAAATTTTTAAAAAAGAATTTGTAGACCTGTAAAAAACGTTTTCAAGATGAGTTCTTGCATTGGCGTTTACTCATCTTTGGTAATTTTGCTTACTGTTCTTTTACTATTTACTAGATTCGTTATTAGTCTTGGGGACCAGAATTCCCCAAGTTAAATGTTTGGCTATAGCAAATACACTGAGAATTCTCACACAAACACCGCATTTCTTGAGAGATGGGAGAAATGAAACCAGAAAGAAAAGCAAATAACATTTTATCTTCTATATATCTACTATGTTGATTTTATTAAGGCCTCCTAATTTCTTCTCAGATCTGTGTGCTTGGGCCAAAAGTACCTTTTTTTTTTATGGTACTAATTGCTTATTCTTTAGTGATCTGACAGCACTTTATTTGTGCTTCTTTTGGAAATTAGTATGTATTGAGCCAACCATTTATATACATAAACTAGTACGTATTTGCTCAATAATATGTATTGAGCTAAAGATGGTTCTATATACCTGTATTCTGTGAACTCTGTTCTATTTTCTGCTCACGAGGATGGAAACAATACTATATTTATATTTGTTACTCTCAGAACACCTCATCTAAGTGTCTAAGTGACAAGCTGTGGACTAAACTTGGTGCTATAAAAAGACCTTCTGAATTGAATGGTAGCATTGACTCCAGTTAAGATTAGAGTAATTTGATATGATCAATCTTTCAAGTCATCCAATTGACGAGTCTTCATTTGTGTAAGGAGAGAATAAGGTTATATGTGGTGATAGAATTAAGTCTGAAAAGTTAAGATCTTAAAAATTGCTAATGATGATAGTTCTTAGAATTTTTCTTTTTTGGTCTTTGTCCAAAACATTGATTCTAAATCATTTATTACTTTGTATACTGACATTATTTGGCCCTGTATAATTTCTTTGAAATGACATACAAATACCAATAGATCTACTTGTTTTAAAAATGTTCTGAAGAGCTTCAATAAATCTACATTTGATAGGTAGATACATATTAGCTCATGCTCATTCAATTTTCCCAGATAATCCAATTTCCTAAAGAAATTCTCACCAGCAGCTGAAATATGATTATTGGATTGTAGTTATATCACTAATGAAAGCAGGAAAAACATATTTTGTAATGTTACAAGTGCTTGAATTCTTGAAACAGCATAATTTCTGGATTTGAAGAAAACTGTTATAACCTAAATAAAGTTGAGAAATATTCAATATGATCGATCAATGCAGAGTAAAACAACTTTTAATCATTAAGTGGACTATAAGTACATAACTACTAAATTATATTTTAAAATATCAAAATCATAATAATATTTCTAATCCTCACTTCTCAGCTGGATTATTATAAAATCTTTATTACTACTTTCCCAGACTATAATCTGGCCATTTTCCAATTCATCCTCCCCAATCCTGATAAATTAATCTCTCTCTCTTTTTTAAAGTTTATTTATTTTGTGAGAGAGAGAGAGCGAGCATGCACACGAGCAGCGGAGGGGCAGAGAGAAAAGGGGAGAGAGAGAATCCCAAGCAGGCTCCACAGACACAGGGCTCCAACTCACGAACTGAGATCATGCCTGAGCCAAAATCAAGAGTTGGATGCCTAACCCACTGAGCCACCCAAGTATTCCAAATCCATCTCGTTAAAATGGAAATGTGATTGTGCCAAACCCCAGTTTAAAATCGTGGTCCCCAAGGCTTCTGAATAAAATTCAGACTGCTTAGCATGACACATGGGAGCTGATTCCTGCCTGTGTCAGCCTCCTCCTCCAACTAGTCACACTGAATTATTTGCAGATCCCTAGATGTTCAGTGTTTTCTCACGGGGTTTCCGCTGCTTGAAATCCCCTTCCTGTGTACATGCCTAACTTCAGTTTTTGTGATTCAGTTCAAACCAAATCATTCCCAGTGCCTACCTAGTGTCACTCCCAGTGACTTCCTTTGGATGTGATTTCCTTATCCAGTTTAGTTCTGTGCTCTTCTGTGTTCTCTTTATATCTCTCACGTAACTTTTCTCTCTCTCTCTCTTTAAGAAACTAATTCTGTATGTGTTCACTGAACTGTAACATAGTAGTTTCCTCACTTGTCCATCTCAGCCTCTGGACTGTGAGCTCCTAATTAACAGGGACTTTGCCTTTCATCTCTGAATCACTATGCTAAACACAATGCCTAGCAGTAAAAAGTCACTGAACACATTTCTGTTGAGTAAATATACACGAATGGCAATGGAGAAGAGTAATGTTAAAACATTTAATAACTGGTTGGTAGAGTCACCTATTGGTCACACTGGTAACTATTATAACAGCTGATAATTTGGGGCTTATTAGCATTCCCCCAGTATCAGCCCAGGTTGTGGAACTTTTTGACTTTTTTATACTACCAAGAAGAAAATACATATACTTTTATACCTACATGCAGCCAGACTATTTTAGAAAGGCACAGAGACATTAGAAAGCACCTGGATGCCTGAACACAGGCTAATCCTGTGTTATTAACCTATTTATATGCAGAGATAAAAGCTTTCCTATAAAATTTACAATGCTGTTTAAAGGCTGCCTGTCTTGTCCCAATTACCCAGAGGCATGTTTCACATTTTCTGGCAGAGTATTTCTCATTAAGTAATCTCAGTAAGTTAGGAAAGGATAATTTCCCACATCTTTAGGAGCTGTAGTAATTCTTTATTGCCTTCTTACTTCACGTATTTGGTAACAGTAAATAGCTCCCTCCCTCCCTCACCTAGCCAAGATGTTGTCTTGGCCCATGCTTCCTTCATCTTTTATAAATACTATTACAAATACTACAAGATCTGATTAACCCCTTACTTTCATTTTGGTCCTCTACCAACCCCAAACCAGAGTGGGTTTGGTCCACTTGGTGCCCCCCAGAGTGGACTCTGAAACACAGATGTGATCATGGCCCTTCCTGCCCCAACCCATTAATTTGTCCTGCATCTCCTATAACAACATTCTTCAAGTAATTTCAAAAATTGAGCTTTTTAAAAATTACAGGTGCTTTGGCTTCACACAAGGAGACTCCAATTCAGCAGGGACAGGGTGGTGCCTGGGCATTCTTACAAGTTTCTACAGGAGACTCTGTCACAGAGCCAGGCTGGGGACCACACATCTACAGGGTCAAGTCCCAACATTTTTATAGGGAAGAAAACTATTCATAACTGGTTTCTGTCTGTCAGTTTCAGTTCACTTGGCCAAGTTACCCAAATATCTGAGCTTCAGCTGCCTTAATTCACGTGGGATGAATAGGGGTCCCTGGATGGCTCAGTGGTGGAGCGTGGGACTCTTGATCTTGGGGTCATGAGTTGGAGCCTGACATTGAGGTAGAGTTTACTTAAAACATGGATATGACAGTACTGACGTTGCAGCAATGTTGTAAGTATTAAAGATAGTATTAGGCCATTTAATGTATCCTTCAAGCTGAGACACTCTTAATAATTACTCCAGGGTACTATACATAAACTTAGACTGTTCCAGACAAACAGAGACATATGGTCACAGTAATTTGAGGTGGAATCCAAGGCATCTCTCATAGTGAATAGTGTATAGCAGAAGTTCAATAAATTATTTTTACTGCTGTTGTTCTTCATTGCTGCATCCCCTACACTGCTGAGAGCTCTTGCATACCAGGCACAAATGGGATCCATGATGTACTCTAACCAAGATCCTGAATGTTTGTCTGTCCCTGCCCTTCCATCCCTCCCCCATATACTACATATCGATATTACCCCTTTTCTTTCTCTACCACTAGCTCACTATTAACACTTGTAGAGCCCAGTACATGAGAGCAAAAGAGGCCCACTTACAATACACTTTTTTAAATTTATTATTTATTTTTGAGAGAGAGAGAAAGCACAGGTGGGCAGAGGGGCGGAGAGAGAGAAGAGAAAAAAATCCAAGCATGCTCTCTGCTGCCAGCACAGAGCCTGACTTGGGGCTTGATCTCACAAACTGTGCGAGTTTGTGAATCAAGAGTCAGACACTTAGCTGACTGAGCCACCCAGGTGCCCCTACAATATACTTTTTAAAATTAAAAGCTATATATCAAGCTGTTAAATAAGTATCTCCTGTCTTCCTACCTTGACAAATATATCTGTATACCGACATGACAGGTCCAGATTTAGGCTTCTCAGAAACCTTGGAGTTCCACACAGGGTTGCGGCTGGGTCAGGGGAGGGGAGGATGCTGACTCTGAACCCTGGCCTGTAGCGGTTTCCTCTTCCTGGCCTATCCCTGCATCCATCTATGCCACAGAGCATCACATGTAGAAGTGTGGACACCCTGACCTGCACATTCAAGCTCTCTTCCTCTGCTCTAACCCTCCCTAGCAAACTGCTCCTGAGTGTCTATTGGATTCCTGTTGCTGCTGTGACAAGGTGCCACAAATCCAAGGACTTAAAATAACACATATTTGTTATTTTATAATTTTAGAAGTCTGAAATTAGCCTTAGGACTAAAACCAGGGCGATACCACTGCTGGTTCTTTCTGGAGTCTCGAAGTAAAAATCTCTTAGGATCACGCCCCCTTCTTCCATTTTCAAAGCTGGCAGTACAGTGTCTTTTCTTCTCTCTGACCTCCTGCCTCCTTCTTATAAAATCCCTGTGATTATGTTACACCCAGCTGGACAATCCAGAATAATCTCCCCACCTCAAAACCCTTAACTTAGTCACACCTGTAACATTCCTTCTACCATAGAACGTAACATCTACAACTCCCAGTGATTAGGGCGAGGACATATTTGGGGGCCATTAGTCAGTCTGTCACACAGTGTGCAGCATGGCAACAGACCTTTTGGAGAATGAACCCAAAGAAGTCTGTGCAAGCACTGGAACCACGCTGCAGGCCGCATAGGCAAGGATTCTGGGTAACTGCATGCCTACTATGTGGTCTGGAAGCAGGAGAGCAGCAGGGTCAGGGTGGACATGTCCTCTTGGGCCTCGACCCCCTACTCTCCTCAGAGAGGGGAAGCCCCTCTAAAGCCCAGGACCCAGAGTAGGAGGCTAAGAATGGTACGTTTGTTTTCCCTATTGATCCAGCAACCATGGTCTATCTCCCTTCCTCCTGAGCTATATCCAAGATTTTGTCAGAGGAAAACATGTAAGCAAAGTGTTTTACTCTATTAAAAGTTCTTTTTTTTTTCTTTTGCATCCCGCCTTTTACTTGTCATGACAGAGCCTCATCCCACACCCACTCATTGTTTTTAACCATCTCACTGGCTTTCCCTTCCTTTAAATCTCTAATTCCGTCCTTCCGCCACCTCTTCAGTGTTCTTAAAATACCCAAGATTTCACCTGTTTGCTGTGTTTTAAAAAAAATATATGCTATCCAGCTAGCAAGCTATTCCTGAATCCTACAAAACTGTCAATTCATTCCTTTTATAATATTTCTTAGTTTAAAAATTTCCTCCTCCTTTGAAGCTGGCAGATTTTCTTTAATAATCAAAGTTAAATTTTCTTTTCTTGTTCTACTTCTATATTCTGCATTTTTATATTTTGCCTGATCTTGGCCATCTTAAATAATGTGTCCACACTGAAACACTGACATAGGAGAATTTTTCAAAACAGTTATTTTTTCTTCTTTTATGTGTTTGAAAGTTCCTGAAGTCTGATCTATGTTTTTGCTTATTCTCAATAATGTATAGAATTTTTAAGGGAATCAACATTGTTTTGAGAGAATTGTTAGATTTTAGAGCTTATGAATTATCCCATGTTTTCTGTTTCTTTACAAAGTGTTTTTTTTTATGAGGTGTCACCTATTGTAAAGGATCTGGTGAGAAGAAAATTTGCCAACTTAAACTTAATTTTAAACTCAAGTTATACAATTTCAGTGATTTTTCTATAACTATATAATAATCTTATAATATCACCACAGTATATGCTAAATGAAGGCAGATGTCTGTCTTGTTTATCACTGTATCCCAGTGATGTCCCAGATACCAGTGCCTGGATGTTAGGAAATAACTGAATACATGAATATGGGAATTAATGAATAGATAGAATTTCAGAATGGCTTTAAAATAACATAAAGGTGTTCAGTATAAACCATACAACTTCAACAACTTAAATACTGAAATTTAGATTTTTTTAAAAGCCTTTTCAATCAGATTTGCAAACACTCCTAGCATATTCTGGAATGAGTAATAATTTATACCTTTAAAGGTGCTAACTAAACTGCATACTTTCAAGATAATATATGCATTAAATAGTTTATGAATTAGTAAGTACAGAAGATAGGGGTGCCTGGGTGACTCAGTTGGTTAAGTGTCAGATCAGTGTTCAGCTCAGGTCAAGATCTCACTGTCCGTGAGTTTGAGCCTTGTATTGGGCTCTGCCCTGACAGTGTGGAGCCTGCTTGAGATTCTCTGTTTCCCCTCCCTGCCCCTCTGCCCTCTCTCCCCCGCCAATAAATAAATCAATGAACATTTTTTTTTAAAGTAAAGAAGAGGGGCTCCTGGGTGGCTCAGTCAGTTAAATGTCTGACTTTGGGTGAGTTCATGATCTCATGGTTTGCGGGTTTGAGCCCTGCATCAGTCTCTGTGCTGACAGCTCAGAACCTGGAGCCTGCTTCAGAGTCTGTGTCTCCCTCTCTCTGCTCCTCCCCAACTCATGCTCTGTCTCTCTCTCAAAAATAAATAAACATTAACAAATTTAATAAAAAAGTACAGAAGGTATTATGTAAATATTATTTTATACATATACAACATAATAGAATTGATATGTATGTCATAGGATTATATTAAGATACTAAATATCTTTAGTTTTGACAGTGTTAGATAATGAGAAATGTAAATCCCTGGAACTGAAATGAAGATAGGAAACGTGGTAAATATTGTTTCCATATCACTTTGTCTTCATTCTTTTAGGAATTGGTGGGAATTGGTTCACTTTGATGATAGCTAGTTTTATAATAGCAAATATATATATACTACGTTGTGAGGGTATGTTATAGGTATCATCATTTCAGAAGTTTACTTCATACAATTCTCTCTTTCCTTTTCTGGTATTCTTCCCTGATTTAAACCTTACAGATGATTAAAGCTGTCTTGTTTATTGCTTGTCCTCAGAATGGCTTCACTCCTTTATACATGGCTGCCCAGGAGAACCACATTGATGTTGTAAAATATTTGCTTGAAAATGGAGCTAATCAGAGCACTGCTACTGAGGTAAGACTGTCAGCCCAGAGGTTCAAATTCTTTGATTTTAATGTCCATGTTCTTTGTATCCAGCTGCAAAGGATCTCTGTTACCTTGTCTAAAATATGCTAGGAATGTTCATGTTACTTTTGCAACGTACAACAGCGGCCATGAACAAATGAGCCAGGGCACACAGTGCAATGAGTTTATGCCTTGATTTGGGATTCATGTCAATTTATTCTTATATGAACTCATGCTCCATTCAATTTGTCATTCTCTAGGTTTTGGGGGCTTTTATACTACTCTAAAATTAGATTGCAGTAAATTCTATTCATCCCTTTTCATCAATATTTTATCTGTTAGGATCCAATTCAGTTCTTTAAAGAAACAATTTTTAATGATCAGAAAGTATTCATAGGTATTTGTGTTAGCACAATTTTATGAGGAATGTGTGATGAAAAAAAGCCGTTCACATTTTCTGAAGCACAAATTATGGCATGTAGTTGTATGACTGTGGTTATAGCAGCAACTAAATGGAAACTTCAAATTCAGTTCAGTATCAAAACATTCAGGACATCCATACAGAAGAAGGGTTTGGAGTTGGACAATTTAGGACATCGCTTTTTTTTTTTCTATGCATGTCCTTCAAGAAGCAGACTTGGTTTGTTATTTTCCTTCTCATTTTTGCTTAGGCAGGTTAAGGAGCAAGTTCACTGGTTGCTTAGAACTGTGATTTTTAAGTAATGCTCCAGAAACTCTTGAGTTTGGAGAAACTGTATCCAAACCATCACTGTGAGGTGGTGCTTCACGGGGCCACCAGAAGCTTGGAAGTGAGTGACACAGAGGAGAATGGAAAAAAGTTCCGTTGGGACATGCCACTCCTCACCCCTTTCAACCAGATTATGCAAGCTTTGTTTTTCCTTTCTCATATTCTGTGCCCCCGCTGATAAACTTTAAAATTTCTTTTCTTGTTCTACTTCTGTATTCTGTATTTTTATATATGGTCCAATCTTGGCCATCTTAAATAATGTTCCCACATTTACACAATGATATAGAAGAATTTTACAAGACAGTTATTTTTTGATTACTGTTAATATTTCACTCCTGACTTGACCCCCAGAAACTGGGTTGGTAACTTTTAATGTCTAATAGAACTTCCTTTATGAAAAATTTAAGTGAAATAAACATGAACTCCCTTCTATTCTATGCTGGGGGGAAGAGAGCATCATAATCTATTAAATCCATTTTCAGTCCCTTTGGTAGAAAACTTTTTATGGAGGGAATTGCAATAACTTTCTGACAGCTTATTTTCATTAGTTAAAAGAAAATCCCAAGAAATCACTATTAATGGGACCATGTTTCTTACTTGCTTATGACTGGAAAACACAACTGTCCAATGTAAAATGATTTCAATTTTTTTATTTAGCATACAGATTTTACACTCTTACCATATGGGTAAAGTGTGACTTTTATGATTTGGGGCCATTTTTTCCCCAAGACATTACTTATGTCAATGAGTAGCATATGGCTATTTTTAGGCGAATTTTGAGTAACTATGTGAGACTCTATCTCTGTATCAGGACAACTGAGAAATGTACCAAAATAAGGAAATCTACGTTTGTTTTATTTTGTTTTCTTGAATGCAGAATCATTTACCCAAAGAAACCTTGACACTGCAGAGTTCTAGGCACCAGATAAATTTCTGATTTCTAGTTGATGGTTTAGAGAAGTTCAGCTCGCTGATATTCTTAGCTGTCTCAAGGCTCCTTTGGTCTAGATCTCTGTAGCATTTCAGTCCAGTTCCAAAACTATCCCTTTTTGTACACTGCATCACCAGAGGCCGTGTTATACTGTGATTCTCAGGAAATTAAAACCCTCTCTGATTTCTATGCAAAAATTCAGCTTCTGCCAGTGAATCATATGAAGTTTTGAATCTTAGCTTAAACATTTGTATGCTTGTTGTCTCATTTATTAATCACTTAAATAACTAAAATTAATTTTTTCCTGACTGGACACATATAAGCTTCGTTGATTCATTCTCTGACCCCACCCCCCGCTGGCCCTCACGATTATCAAGTAACACACATATGGACAAATCCCGGCACATCCCCTTTTAGTCTATCATTCTGTAAAAAACTACCATCTTTACAGGGCTGTAGGGCTGATTACTGTTGGATATTTTATGTTGTATTGCCAGATACCTTCTACAGTCTCATGTGCACATGTGTGAATATGCCTAAAGAAGACATTTTCCTCTGAATCCAATTGAAGCCCTAATCTGTAAAAATTAATTTCTAATCAAGACATTGTGACCACTTTAAAAATCATATCATTACAAGGTTATTCAATATTTCTATGAAACTCATGTTTGAAAATAAATCTGTAAATATTTTAAAATTCCCTTAATGATAGCAATTGACATTGGTAAATACATGATGAAAAATGAAGTTACTGAATTTTAATATGGGTTCCTTTTTTCATAGAGTTAGCTGACACACTTGAAAAAATCATTTCAAATATTCACCCCTTCCTCATGAAGTCTGGTTAGAATGAAATCCATGTGGTAGACATCCAAAGTTAAATTCTTTGAGAATTCTCTGTCCTTTCAGTACCATTTTTATAACTCCTTACTCTCCTTCTTCCTGAACGTAACCAAAATTGAAGGCTAAAAACTTTTTAATTAGGTTCAGTACTGTCAGCAAATGCTGTATCCAATAACAAAGTTCACACTCTTTTAATATAAACTATCACAGTGTTGCAAGGGATGATCAAATATGTGTATGATAATGAACCTGTTCTTTGTTTCTGCACAGAGTACTTAATTTGTGCCAAAGTTCTAGATTTAGGCTACTATTTTTAATTCAACAACACTACATGTTTTAGTCTTCTATTCTGTCAAGTAGTATGTTTATTTAAAAGTCAATCTTATTAAAACAAATTCAAGTCTTTTTTGTGGCAGTGCAATAAGGAAATCATTTTTTCTCAAAAGCCTACAGTGTTAAAAAGTTATCAGTGATAACAAATCGAATAGTTAGATTATGGTAAATTGCTGTTGTCTCTAAAATGTAATCATTAATATACGATCGTATTGTCCTCATCTCTTCCATGCATGGAAACTTCTGAGACTTGTTTTCAAGCTTTTGTGGAGTAAGGGAGGTTTTAGAACACACAGAGCCTAGGATATATTTTTTTCTATTTATTTGTTACCTTTCCATGAACTGAATACTTGTTTCTAGAGAGAAAACATGGTTCCCAATTTTCAAGCACGATTATCCATCTACCCCTAAAAGTCCTTTAACTCTGATGATCTGTACTATTGTTTTATTTTTAACTGTTTCCCAAGTTTAGAATTAAAAATCTGTTTTTTCCTTACCTAGCACATTATATCTAAATGATCTAAGTAACATAAAATTCAATGAAGTACAAAATTAATGAACTAGCCTTATTTATCAAAAAGTTTTAGGTTATATTATGTCCCAAACTTGCCAAATTAATTGGTAACAGACCATTCCATTGGTAGTTATTATTGTTTTCCCCTAATCAATACAGAGACATTTAGAAGCTTACATACTTAATTACATGATTTATTTCCCTTTCTTAGCTACCTTATTTTTGATTCTCAATCAGACTTAGTCTCCATGAGTCCAACCCTTCCCACTTTTTCCTTTCTATTATTTGGTATTACTTAACATTGTTTCAATTTTTATTTTCCCATTCTAAGCATACACTTAGGTTCGTATCATGTGGAGTGTGCTTTGTCAGGGAATGCAGATGTTTTTCAAAATATGTAGAACAGAAGCTAGGAAAACAATCTGATAAAGTCCAGAGTATGGCAAATGACCGATGATCATCTGCCTTAATCTTCCCAGTAATATTTAATCCCTTTGCTCTTCTTCTCCATCATAATTCTTATTTTAAACATTAGAGGCATGGCTTAGAGTTGGAGCCCGTGCTGCCAAAGGTTAATTGAGGGTTTTTCTTCTATTTTGCTAGGATGGCTTTACGCCACTGGCTGTGGCGCTCCAGCAAGGACACAACCAGGCAGTGGCCATCCTCTTGGAGAATGACACCAAAGGGAAAGTGAGGCTGCCAGCCCTGCATATTGCAGCGAGGAAAGATGACACCAAGTCTGCCGCACTCCTGCTTCAGAACGATCACAACGCTGACGTACAATCCAAGGTAAAAGCTGAACACATTTGTGGACAGGAACTCTCCGGCTGCCAGCTTCCTCCTGGGGGATGATAAAGAAGTAGGCCATGGTGATAATGCAAAATTACTTCCAGTCACCACAAGAGATAAATTACCGTCAGAGGTATTTCAGAAAGAAGGGGACTGTCTGTTGGGTTTAATAAGAACAAAAATTTAAGATAATTTTCTCTTAAAGATGAGGTTCAGTGTTTTAGGAATCTGCTTACTTAGTCCATGTTTAGTCACAAATAATAGAAAGGGAATGAGCAAGGTAAAATCGTATTGTATATATGGTGTTATGGATGGCTTTTCTCAGTAGGAGTATTTGGGCGTGTTGGAACAGCGTATCCAGCTTCAGGGAGCAGGTTGAGAGTTTACTTAATTTTTCACTGTGTAATATCTTCCCTCTTCTTCCCACACAACACTGCTTCAGATGATGGTGAATAGGACAACTGAGGTACAGTATCGTGGTTATACCCAAATATACCTTGTTTTCGTTTATTTTAGTTTTTTGCCCAGTTAGAATAAATGCTCACTAATTCATACTAATGATCGGAATTTCCATTATTAGGAAATTAATTTTAAAAACTTTTCCCATAATTAAGGCAAATGAATGATTCAAACATTTTGATGTAACATGTATTTGAAGCTTTTTAAATCCGTGAAACTATTTAAATAGCTTATCAGAGTAGAGCATGAAATAAATCTCTTCCTTATTATGTATCTTACTGAACTGGCTTTACTATTAATTTTTTGCCGGTAAGAGATATGACCTTCTCTTAATGAAATTTCTCTGCTTACAGTTCAGCAGAGTGCAATTTAAGGAGGTTTCTTTGCAACTGTTCTTTCCTCTTATCTCATTGTAGTTGCCCTTTTCTTCCTGTATGTTTTAAACCACATTGCATATAATCAATAGTGATATTGAGGATTTTATGACCAAAGCATTTGCTTTTATCTTGCTAAGTCTTAACAGTACTTGACATGAAATTATCTATTTTCCACATACCAAAGTAAGTCACATTGATCACCAAGGACATTCAGTTCAGAAGCCTCTCAGTAGTGTGTGTGTGTGTGTGTGTGTGTGTGTGTGTGTGTGTGTGTGTGTAGAGTCTCTCCTTGGCCATTGCTACTGAGATGCCTCCTATTGTTGAAAGTATAGTATAAAAATTATCCAGTATTCAAAGGTAAATGACTGTATAGATTGATTTTCACTTCATTGAGGGGACTCTGTAGACTAGTATCTCATGATCACTGGGCTGTGGACCTAGTAAGGTTTTGAGCATTCATTTAGTATTTATTTAGAGTATTGTATTTCTAAATTTAAAATCTTGTTTGTTAACAAATTTACCTATTGAGATATGAATATACTTGAATTAGTCAGATTATTTCTTTTGTTCCATATCTGTGCATGGAACTGAGGTCATAGATTAAAAAAGAAAGCCCCCCTTGCTTGGTGAAATTTCATTTTTTTTAATAGTTTACTGTCAAATTGGTTTCCATACAACACCCAGTGCTCTTCCCCACAAGTGCCTTCCCTCCATCATCACCACCTCTCCCCCCTCCCCCCGCCCTCCACCCTCGGTTCGTTTTCAGTATCCAATAGTCTCTCAGGTTTTGGGTCCCTCTCTCTCCCCAACTCTCTTACCCCCTTCTCCTCTCCATGGTCCTCCATTAGGTTTCTCCTGTTCTCCTGTTAGACCTATGACTGCAAACATATGGTATCTGTCCTTCTCTGCCTGACTTATTTCGCTTAGCAGGATACCCTTGAGGTCCATTCACTTTGCTACAAATGGCCATATATCATTCTTTCTCATTGCCATGTAGTTCTCCATTGTGTATATATACCACATCTTCTTGATCCACTCATCAGGTGATGGACATTTAGGCTCCTTCCATGATTTGGCTTTGTAGAAAGTGCTGCTATGAACATTGGGGTACATGTGCCCCTATGCATCAGCACTTCTGTATCCCATGGGTAGATCCCCAGCAGTGCTATTGCTGGGTCATAGGGGAGTTCTATCCATAGTTTTCTGAGGAACCTCCACACTGTTTTCCAGAGTGGCTGCACCAGTTTACATTCCCACCAACAGTGTAGGAGGGTGCCCGTCTCTCCACACCCTCGCCAGCATCTATAGTCTCGAAATTTCTTAAGATTAGAAACCTATAAATTGATATCTTCATTGCTGCTTTTAATAATTTTAAATTTTAGATGAATGTTTTGTGGTTGTTTGAGACATTTTTTTAAACATTTTTGGCTGTAAACATTGTATTGAAAGCAACAGTTTGGGAAGATTCATACTGAGTTAGAAATATTTCTTTGAGGGCAATCGAGTAACAAATAGGAGCCCTTCCATTGACTCCCCTGTAGAAAAGTGAACTGAGCGTTCTACTCCATGGTAACCAGGCAAGAGTTTCTCTGAGGGGCTTGTGCGAGCCATGTGTCGATCTAAGAGTCACAGTCTGAAACATCATCATGGATTGTTGAGGCTATGTCAGAGGTAAATTGGTTTATTTTTGCAAATCAGAAAAATAATTTGAAAATGATTCACCAGGAATCTCTACATTCTTTTCCTGCAATTAAATTGTAATTTAAATGATAGACTTAGATTCAGGATATATCTGGGTGACAGGAACTATCAAGATTCAAATGAAAAACTTCCAGTCAATTATTTCCTAAAATATAAAAATTTGACATTTTATAAAATAACAGCCAGGTTGTAGACTGATGTTTCCCTCCATTTTGACATGAGTATTTGGCATCCTGTAGACACAAAAATATCATTACCACAAGTGTGGGATTTAGATTGATAGTTACTATTATTATTTTGTGTCTTATTTCTCTATAGTCGGAAAGAACTTGTAGCTAATTTGGTTAATAGCACAGAAGAATTTCCATTACCTAAGATACACGAATGCTTGTTTAGTCAGTTTAAAAAACACAAAGTCACCAAAAACTATCAAGTGAATAGAAAATTAACGGTTGTGATTCAGATAATATTTTTTAAAACAATATTATATACATCAAAGTTCATTTCAAATAAAAGGGAATGATACAAAATAACCTCAAAGCTGCAGGCTTTGATATCCAATTCTACAGGAACCGTCTCTATTGTTCCTCATCTTTTGTTGAGTAATGAAAATTATGGAGAGCAAGGATAATAGATTTTTGTGTATTCTAATAACAAAAGAATAAATATGCTTCTATTGTGAAAATGGCAAAAATTTCTAACTAAAGTTCATCAGAAAAAGGAGTGAAAGGAAGTATACTTTTCTTCCACAAAGATTTTCAGACTCATTTTTTAAATGTTCCGAGAGTAGGAGTGCAGTTGGTTAAGCATCTGTCTTCCACTCAGGTCATGGTCTTGTGGTTCGTGAGTTCAAGCCCCTCAATGGGCTCTGCACTGAGCGTGCAGAGCCAGCTTTGCATCCTCTCTATCCTTCTCTCTCTCTGCCCCTCCTTCACTCTTGCTCTCTCTCTCTCTCTTTCAAAAATAAATAAATATTTTTAAAAAGCATTTTGGGAGTAAGCAGTTCTCTAATGCCCATACAATTGATTTAACTTGCTTATTATTTTATATCAATTCTATTGATAAAATTGGGTTTAACTAACATTAAAAATTGTGTTCAGCTAATTTTTTTATTTATTTTATATTTACGTTGATGCCAGGTATATTATTTAATTTTTGTTTTATAACTTTTTTCATTATAACAGCATAGTCTCACTAAACACAGGTATTAGAGAAGACAGAAAAATCATGACAGTGTAAGTGATGTGGAATGAATTGTACACTCTCTGTAAGAGTTTCTCACAATATTTTATAGTTCCAAAGACACAATGCCAACTGACGCTGTTTTCTTTTTTTAATTAAAAGTCCCAAACTAAACAAAACTGTAGTTTTGTGTCTTTCTCTGAAGAAAAAAATTTAAATTCATTATCATGTGAATCCTATGTCTGAAACCTTGTTATTTAATCATATTCTGTTTTTCTCTAAAGCTTAACCAACTCAAGAAATATGATTTTGTATAAACAACAAATCTCATAAGTAGATAAATCATGAAGCTAATTGCAAATATTGTTGCCAAGAACTATAGGGTGTTTATTTATCTGCTTATAGACTTATTTACTACCTTGTAGTACTAAAATTTAAAGAGCTTTATTAAGGCATTTATTATCTTAATTGTTTTGCTCACATATTCGGTAGACAATTACATGTGATTTTCTTCACTAATCCAGGGACTATAACATATGGCGGTGAAATTATTTACCAATTGTTATTTTCTTTGCTTTCTATAGAGTGGTTTTACCCCTTTGCACATTGCCGCCCACTATGGAAATGTCAACGTGGCGACTCTTCTTCTAAACCGAGGAGCTGCTGTGGACTTCACAGCAAGGGTATGGTTTAAGATAGTTTCTCATTTTAGATGGCAGGAAATGAGCAGTTTATTAAGGTAAAAATAAATAACAATAAAGGTTTGGGTTTTTTGCTTTCCCCTTGACTGGATCTGTGCTGGATATATTAGATTTTTCTTTTTTTTTTCTTTGAATCACAGGACATCATCATGACCCAATAAATGAGAAATAAGAATGTGTAAATTCACAGGCACACAAAGCATTTGTAGTAGTTAAAGAGGATATTAGTTCTGACCTCAGTGTGAGTAGTCGTAGTTAAAGATCACTCTATGAATCATGAAGGAGCAGCTTCAAGTCAATAAAAAATTACTGTTAAAACATTAATGATCAAATGTGTAAGAACATTTATACAGTGTTATGATAATTATAGGGCACACAATCTGACAGAAAAATGTTTTTAATGAATTGAGAATTTGCTCATATAAGGAGTATAACCAAAATACAGCACAAGGCATCACATTGCATTATATGTTTAATGATGTGCTTTCACTGGAAAGAATTCACTGACACGATAATGACAAAACTCAGTGTACTTAGTGTGAATCAGTAAATGCAATATTTGAATATTTGAAAAATCATGACCTATAAGAAATCAGGTATATATTCTTGTCATAATAATGATATATGATAGCCAAGAAAATAAATAACTATAATTCATATATATAGTGTTTTTGGTCCTGAGAAGTCTTCTGTACTGAAGCTGTGTCAAGTTTTGCATACTGAATTATTCTGAAGATATTTTTAAGAATAATTTTTAATGGTTATTAAATATGTATATTTGCATCCTATTTTTAAACCTAGGAAACTTTAAGGTCTCAAAATCTATCAGTGCATGGATACCGTAGAAAGAGCGATAGACATTGGACTAGAGCTCTGTCCTAAGTAGAATCTACAAAAGTGCTCCCTTTGTCTCTTGACAGTGTGTACAATGTAATGTGTACATTTAATACATTAGTAGCATTGTAGTTATGGACTAACTTAGTTATGCAGCTTCATTCCATTTTTCATTCTCTAACTATAGTGCTGTGTGGTTTGTGTGCTTTTTTGTTCCTTAAAAATCAAAGACATGAGGGGTGGCTCAGTCGGTTAAGCATCCGGCTTCAGCCCAGGTCATGATCTCACAGTTTGTGAGTTCAAGCCCCGCATCAGGCTCTGTGCTGACAGCTAGCTCGGAACCTGCTTCAGATTCTATATCTCCCTCTCTCTCTGACCTTCCCCTGCTTGTACTGTCTCTCTCTGATTCTCAAAAATAAATTTAAAAAAATTTTTAAAAAATCAAAGACATGAAACTTTAGAAACCTTGAATCAAATTACCACATGGGTCACAACCTTCTTTGTGCCCTTTAACACAAAGTCTTCACCATCATGCCCTGTCATACCCAACATGCTCTTGTTTGGTCTTTCCATGGTGTAGAATGGAATCACTCCTCTGCATGTGGCTTCCAAAAGGGGAAACACAAACATGGTGAAGCTCTTACTGGATCGTGGTGGTCAGATCGATGCCAAAACTAGGGTGAGTGTCTCTGTTCTTTGAATTTCCTACCATTTTTGTTTTTTGTATTCTTGAAGCAGACACCTTTAAATACGAGTTCCTAAATATAAACAATGTGCTTTTAAGGAAATTGCTTTCTTGGATTTGATTTAAATTTCATACAATATTTAAAGGTTTCTTCTTGTAAAGTGAAATTAATATTTGCTCATAAGTGCTGAAGAAACAGAATCCTAGCCCCTCAAGGAGACAGTTTTTTAAGTCCTTGCTTATTTTGGGGAAGAAAGATCAAAGGTGGAATGGAAGCATCTCTGATAATTAGCTGTAAATTTCAAAAACCTAAACTCGTAAGCATGAAGCTTTGAGATTGTGATTTTTACATAAAATATTTTAATACATGTTGACAATCTTTTGCTTCTAATGTCCCAATTTTTAGATCATTTTTCTTAAGTGGCCATGCTATACTGACCTGAGCAAAAAATTTGCTATATGCTTATGGAACAATGGCATACAGTTATTATATTGCACCTTTAGTCAATCCAATTTGGTAAGAGGCAGTGTCCTTCATTCATTTAAATTTGTTAAGTAAAATGTAATTCTGAGTTTTCTATATTCCCCACAAATAGATAATAAGATAGGCAGGAGAATACAATTGTTAGAAGCACAGCCTCAGAAGGCAGAGTACCTGAGTTCAAATTTTACCTCCACAACTTACTAGCTGTATGATATTGGCCACTGACTTACTGTCTTCTCTGAAGCTCGGCTAATACTGGTACCTATCTCATACGGTTGTATGAGAATTAACTCTTAGATTATTATTATTTATCTTTTTTAAAGTGCGATTGGTCAATAACTTAGCTACTCATAATTTTTTATTATGTTACTGAAATTATATGTAGTTACTTGCTTAAACATTAAAAAAGTAGTTCAATATTCATTCTCTGGAATAGATTTGCTTAATCATAGACTTTGGCAAAATTTTAAATATTCCTATAATGAGAACATTTTGAAATACATGGTGTAAGAAGTCTATGAAAGATTGGGGAATAGGATGTGTCCCTTATGATATTTTTTTAATCTTTACTTTGTTTAGTCCTGGGACTTTATATTCTCAGTGCCAAAGGACTAAGGATCAAATCTAGATCTTTTGCAAATCTTGAGGCAAGCAAATGCTTTTATTTAATTAGCCTTATCCTCTTTGAGCTTTCAGGAAGTATACCAGTTCCAGACTGTACATTCTGGTTTTTAATGACCTCAGGAAATGTTGCTTTCTTAATCTCATTTCTTTAAGACATTTGATCCAAATTATCTGTCATATTATTATGTGGGAATTTTAGAGTGGTTTGCTTTGTGTGTCAAGATCTTTGTTGTAGAGTCTACTGTCTTTGTATTGGAGTTTTATAGTATATTATATTAGTGCTTGCTTTGTTGGCATGCCTTTTCCCTTGCTGTGCTGCATGTACGTATGCAAAATTTGGAACAATTATGCACAGTGTTGCATGCCTTGCTTACTTGTTTTTCATGTTTGAAGGAGAGTTTCTGTGCCTCCTCCTTTAAGGACATCATTAACATAATGTCTCTCTTTACACTAACCTCTCTGTTTCTGTTGAGACTCTCTAATAATTGAGAGTACCAATGGATAGAAAGCACTTGGCAAATGCAATAGAATTTTATCTTGGCCAATGTCTTAAAAATCAACATGCTCTTATTAGTAGTTTTCTGGAGTATTCATTCATTTTGAGGCAAGATCATTGCAATACTTGCTTAGTTCTTTAAAAGATGCTCTCATTTGCATTACCTACATACATTTGCATATGTAATTTAAGTCTAATTCCAAATAGGCAGTGCATTCTCATAAAAAGAATACTAAGATACGGAGAGAAATGAATTCTTATGCTAGTTCTGCCATTAACTAATTGTTCTTAAGCAAGTTAATCAAATATAAGCCTTGGTTTCTTCTGTAAGGGATTATTTGGGCTGTATTTCATCCAGTGAAGTCTTTAGATATACAAATGAGTTGAATTTCATTCAAGAATTTATAAATTAAAACTGTATTTTGTCATTGTATACATTGTGTATTCTGTTCATTCATTCCTAAACAGTTTTTGAGTTCCTACTTGATGCCTAGAGATACAACAGTTAATAAGATAGACAAGGTCCCTTTACTCACAGAGATGCAAGTTAAAGTACCCAAGGAATTAGGTTAGCAGTATGCTAGTAAAGTTTAGTAATTGGCTTTCAAAAAACAAACAAATGAACTCTGATTTATAGCTTTTGGCTTTGCTGACTACTGTAGTCTACTTCCATAACTTCATCACGACCAGTTAGAGCTACCAATATGGTATCACTGAATACAAAATTGGGAAGAGATGTGCACAAACTTGGCTCTCACTAGTTTGTGCAAGCTGGCTGGAGCACACACCAGCATTCAGTACAGTATTGAATGGTTGTACTGAGCTTTTCCCACCAAAAGTTAAAATACTTCTTTATCTCTAAGGAGTTGGATTTTAAAAGCAATTGAATTCTTTAAATTCTGGCTATAACTAAAACAACTGTATCTGTCTTATTAAGGAAAAATCAACTAGGAGGTAATATTGAAATTGAGGACTGTGGTCACGACTTTGGAGGCTAGTTCTGTAATTTTCACATTTTATTATTAAAATAAAAGGAATCTGGTTAGCATTTTCCTTTTGTCTTTTGAAAATATATTTTAAAGGGGCACTTGGGTGGCTCAGTAGTTTAAGCGTCCGACTTCAGCTCAGGTCATGATCTTCCGGCTCTTGAGTTTGAGCCTCGCCTTGGGCTCTGTGCTGACAGCTCAGAGGCTGGAGCCTGCTTTGGAGTCTGTGTCCCTCTCTCTCTCTGCCCCTCTCCTACTCACACTCTATGTCTCTCTCTCAAAAATATATAAACATTTAAAAATTTTTTTAAATAAAAAAGAATATATTTTAAAATAGAAAAATTTTACATTTACTATTGACTACTTTTTAGGTAGTACAACAGAGCTTCTATATGAGGAATTAAAAATAATATATTTTTCTTTCATTTTTAAAATCATAGAGATCTCAGTTTCTTGTAGCAAACATGTTAGTCATAAACATTTTCAATCTAGTATATTCTATTAAGAATTTTCCACTTGATCTTCTCATTGTTAATCTCATTTATAAAGTTTTCATTATCTGGAGAAAAGCAGAATATGTAGAGGCTTTGGGGTTATTAAAAAAAATCTTGCCCACTGTTTCTTCCCCACCCTCGCTATCACTTTGTCAGTCATTGAGACGTTTTGCATGTCACTGACATTCTCATCACTGACTAGGATCTAGTGGAAAACTGAGACATTTTCACCAGAGCTCTGGTTTTCTGGTATCTGAGAAACCTCACATTAATGTTAAAAACATTAACAGAAACTTCATAGCTAGTTTAAAGTGATATTATTAATCCAGGTTTTATTGAGAACATTATTCTTTTTTATTTTTTTAAATTATGTATTGTTTATATGTGGAGACACTCCATATAAGGTTAAAATATTGAAATGCATGTTTCGGTGCAAATAATAAAAGTATACAAAACATTAAAAGATGATGAACAAAAACTAATGTATCAGGAAAAAAAATGTTCATAATTAATAAAGCAACAGCAATAGTGGCTACCAATTGTCATATGCCCCCTGTTCTAGGCCACCTGCTAAATACTCTACAAATATCATTTTATTTTCTTTTCCTAATAATTTATGAAGTATGTATTATCTGCTTGTTGAGAAAACGTGGAGGCCTTCATTTGAGAAATGAGACTTCCAAGGGGAAAAGTGAGTTTCAGAGAAGTTATGTAACTTCACCTAGGACACACAGGGTAGTAATTAGAAGAGCCTGTGTGCACACACAGACTTCAGAATACATCTACAATCTAAGCAGAGAGGGAGGAGGGGAAAAGATAAGGAAAGAGCTGGTTGTAAGAAGCTAATGCTGTGGGTTATCAACTGGAAAAATGGTGTCCCTCTGATGTTGATTGATTTAACCTATTAAGGATTATCAACATCATGGTGTGATATGAACTGATTCTAGTGAAGAAAAAAAAAAGAACACAGGGAAAGGAACTCTCGGAGGAGAGGAACATAACCTTCAAATACTGTCTTAAAATTTTAAGTTTAAAAAAGATATTGAACAGATCATTGCCCCTAGGAATTTAAAAAAATTAAATAAAGAAGTCTTTGAACACAAATCGTTGGTAAGATTGGGGGGGACAATAATGAGATAATGTACTTTGCTTGGTTAATGTACTTGTAGAAAATATCTAAAATCTATTCAGATTGAACATGTTGGGAAATCTGAATTTGGTATAATTCACATATCCCTGATAAAGGTAGATAAATTGCATTAGATTTAGAATCAATGTAATCTCTATTGGTCTTTGATGTTCTTGTTCATTTTTAACGTTCTCTATATTGTCCAATAGTTATCCTAAGAATATCAGAAGGTTTTAGCATGATTACGGAATGAATATTTCATGTATTCTGTAGGAAAAATACCTATTCTAAAAATGATTTAAGACTGAGTCCCATCATCTTTCAAACAAGGTTGTAGTTAAATAGGATAAGAAAAATTATCCCCATTTTATATATTGTGAAGCTGAGCCTCAGAGAGAATATCCATGGTGACTGATCTGAGACTCACACCTGAGACTCCTTGATTTCCAGAACCCATTTGCTGGACCACTGCATATAATGCCTTCATTCACTATGATGGATTTCTCAAACTCTAGATCTCAGTGGAGCCCTCACCAAGAATATGTTTGAGAAATAACCCTATATTTAATAGTTATATAACTTAAATAGCAAAAAATACTCTGTACCTTAAAGACAGGTATGTTATCAAGATACAAAAGCATAATCATCTTAATTGCTTTGCCCGCACAGTTTCTTTTTTAGGCTCCTCTCCAGCAAACTTTAATATAACTTGGCATCCCCACTACAGTAGTTAAATACTTTTTTTTTCTTTTTTCTGGAAAGGCAGTCTTTTCAGGCTAATTCCTACATATCTAAAATTGCAAGATCTATTTTGGATATTCAGTATCTTAATACTAGCTAAGTAGACTTAACCAAGCAAAGTATCATTATAATTCAAGTTCCTACCTAGCCCAGGGCACTGAGTGCCTCAGTCAGTTAAATGTCTGGCTTTCGATCTCTGCTTAGGTCATGATCTCATGGTTCCTGAGTTCCAACCTTGGACTCTGCGCTGATAAATAACTGAAGGTCCTAGCCAGGACCAGAGTGCGTGTTCAAATTTGATCATTTGAATATGGATTTATTAAAGGATCTGTTCCTAACATTGCAGGTGGATTGTAGGGAAGGCACAAGGGATAGTAAAGTATCCCCCGAGCTACCAGCAACAGGACTCATTACCAACCCTAGGCCTGCAAGGTGAGAAGTAGGTTGCCAGAACTTCAAAGGAGAGAACTGCACGAAGGAGGCTACTTTGGCCAGAGCATAATCTTTGGTAAAGAGACACAACCAGACTAAGGAGATCCTTTACAGAGTGGCTTCAGTTCTTGCTGCATTTTCCATATCCAAATTGAAGCCAGAGGGCAAGGTTGCTCACCAATACAGTCTACAGAGTCTTTCTGTCAGACATGGAGCAGAGGAGAGAAAGAAGAGCATGGATCTGGAAAGTAAAGGGAAAATATCTAGCATTGGAATCCTAGAATGTTGGGATAGGAAGAGCATTGTGACTCAGATAACTTATATTTATTAGGGGGAAAGCATAACTCAAAAACAGTGGTTCTGGAAACAAAGACACAAAAGATAGGCTATTAGAGTTCTAGAAAAATCAGCCTTGGAAGTCTTCCTAACCACTCCCCACCCCTCATTTTCTCTGACTGCTATCTACCTCTCAACATCTTTCCCTGCTACAATCTTTTTTTCCTTCAAGCTTGAAATCTCTAGTTAATTTATGCACTCAGGATTTCATTTTCTCTCTCACTTCTTGCCCATTGTTTCTTACATTTTGCCTGATATTACCCACCTGCTCTGCTCTCTGACCATTCCACCCTAAGGAGCAATAAAATCCAAAAGACAGAGGAAATTTGAGAATAGCTCTGGAATCAGAAACTACCTGAGAAGCATCCGGGTCAGAAAGTTTTATAAGTAACATAACATATAGTTGTGCCATAATTTCGTTTGACACATTTTTCATACCATTATTATTAATAACAAATTTCATTCCTGAGAAATAACTATGTAGTTTTTAAAATGTTGATAAATATGTGTGGTAGTCTTTAGAAGAATGTGGAAAAAAATGACTTTCTTATTATGAGCAGCAGCGAGCATTTTAGGAGAATTTATCAAACTAGTAACAGTCCAAGAGATGACACGGGTGGACAAATTAGGTTAAGAAGAATTTGGGGGTAAAGTTGTGCTGGGGCAACCAAAATGAAAATAGTTTAACACTATAATATCTGGTTGTGGTTTCAAGCAAGTAGGGTTTTCAAGTTCAACAAGTGCAGCAAACTCTGCCCTTCCGTCTTCCCCAATAGGGAGACGAGGGGCCAACAACATGTGTTTTTACGTTCAACCTCTGCACATGAAATCTCTCTTGCCCACTCCCAATCTCTGTTTCATCCCTATCTTTCTTTTTCTCTCTCTTGCTCTCTGTCAGGATCTCTCACTGTCTCATCTTCTCTCTCACTCTTCTCCTCTACCATTTAACTAATAGCAGTTCTATTACTGATGTATTGAATCACTAGGAATGAGCTCAGGAAACCCTCTCTTTGAAGTGGTAGAAGAGGCTATCTTGATGTTTTGGGGTGTGTGTGTGTGTGTGTGTGTGTGTGTGTGTGTGTGTGTGTGTTTTAAGTTAACTCAGGCTGAATTCTTCAATTCTTTGGGCAGGATGGGTTGACACCACTTCACTGTGCTGCAAGAAGTGGGCATGACCAAGTGGTAGAACTTCTGTTGGAACGGGGTGCCCCTTTGCTGGCAAGGACTAAGGTGGGTCATTTTGGGTAAGAAGGGTTCTAAAGAACTCCTTAAGGCACTTATTTAAAAATGTCTTTTCAGGGTTTTTTATTATTTTTTTTACAATTACATATAATTTAAATTTTCTTCTTGAAATCAAAGCATTTTTCAAGTATTTTCTAATTACTCAATAATTGTGTGCTAGAAATGAGGAGTATATATCAAACTGTGTTAAAGTTACTTAAAATTAACAAAGACATGCATTAAGGTGTATTGAATGTATACCTTCAAGTTCTTTCTATATTTTTACTGCAGATGGAAATTTGAATATATTTGTATTATATGTAAATGAGTATATTGTATGTAAATGAGAATATTTCTTACATTCTATAGGTCTATACTTTTATGATTCTCTAGAATGCTATAAAATTGCATAAAAATTGTCTTTTAAAGTAGCACAAGTAGCAATACAAGATACTCTTTTGGCTCTCTAATCTTTATCTCTTAGGCAATACTAGTAAAAAGAATTACTTATCAGTGGTGCTGGATGATTGTATTTAGGATTAGTAGATGACCTGGAAAGCACAATTTAGGATAGCCATCTACAAAAAGTCATTAAACAAGCCTAGTGTTCTCTATGGCATAGTACATCTAGCATTTCATGTCTTGTTTCATCAATATGCTCAACCATGAAGAAAACTCTAACTAAAACTTGCACTGGGAACTGATTTGGTGGAGGTTTTCATTATAAAATGTATTTTTCAAGCATTATTATTGTGCAAGTTCCCATTTTCTAGCCATTCTTTGGGCCACCAAGGAATATCATGAGACACAGATAAAAAATAATCACATAGAACTATTTAATTGCATATACAATAATAGGATCCTTAATACAAGAAAAATTTAGACAAAGGACACTTCTTACATTTTTTTCTGTATTCTACCTTGCCTAGCCCCTGAACACAACTGGCATCAACTAAAGCTTTTACTAGGGTAAGCTGAGAAGAATTAGACAATCAACATACGCCAATATTTTTTATTTATATTATATTTCAGTTGAATATTTATTTGAAATTATTTGGAGCAATAACAAGCCCACATATTTAAAATATGTGTAGAATGAACTTAATCTTTAAAGCTGTGCCTTATGGACCATGAAATGGTAACTTCAAATCACATGTATTATTTTCATTCTCATACTGATACCACGAGTATTGTAGAGTTTTATCTTTAAAATGTGAGATTTTGCACTGGATATTAACTTGTAGAAAACTTGTAGAAAGTTTTGTGGAGAAAACTGATTGAAATTTAAATGAAGATAACAAGATTTCACCAGTCATGTTACAACCCATAAAAAACATGTATCAAATTGAGAATAGACAGATTTGCTTTTCCACAAACTATAAAATAGTCTTGTCTACAGAATTCGCCTATAATTGTCATGCCACTAATGAAGACAACGGATTACCTAGATGAATTTTTTAGTGGCTTTCTTGCAATATCAAATGTCATTTTTATGTAAGGATCTAGCATAAAGTATCTGTGAGTGCATGATTATATCTATTCATTATTCAGTCATTCATCCAGGCATCCAACTATCAGAATAAGTAGCTACAATGGCCAGCCAGTGTTCTGATCACTAAGAGCTATCAAGGTAAAGAATACACCATCTGTTTGTTCAAGAAGCTCAAAATTAAAATTGTGGGTAAGATAGGTAAGGAGATAATAGCAAAAATTAGAGCTATGTTCAGAGAGAAGAACACAACCCCTATTCTAACACATGATGACTTTAATGATCTTGGTCACAGCTGTAGACGGTCTTTCTGGCTGGCCTCTCAATTTAGTAACTGTAAATCCTCTGTAATTTCTGTGTCTAACCTCTGATTCTCCAAACACCCCCGTATGCTTTAGTTACCTTTCTCTGGAACCCCAACTCTAGAAATGTGTTTATTCTCCTCAATCCATCAGCCACCGTTTTACTGTCCCTCATTCATCTTATGCCCTCACCTCTGCCCAACATAATTATTCATACCTCTCCCTGACATATTCATGCTCACGTGCTATATTTGGCCCTGAGCACATTTTGCAGCTGACTGTGGTGGCAGAAAACACCCAGCCATACTGACTGGGTTCGCTGTGAATTCGTGATTGCTCACCTAAAGTTGGCCTTTAATGCTGCCTGACAACCTCAGTATATTTCCCACGTGTGTTCACTCTTTACTCCCTGCTACCTGACTAGTCTGTACTTTTTTCTTTCGACTTGTTTCTCTGTTGTCACTTCTCAGAACACTGGCAAGATTGAAACAATTAGAAGAGAATTTCTATAGACTCCTGTCCTCCTATCTACTGGATTACACGAATCTGTCCACATAGTCTGTGTTCTCTTCTCTCACTATCCTCTGACACAGTTGCTTTCTCCTCCCTTCTCAAAACACTTTCCTTTCTTTATTTGTTTTCTGAGACATTACACCCCTCTGTCTTCCCTTCTGCTTAGGCTTCTTGCCTGTCTCCTCTTCACTCCCAGGTCACTGAATGTTAAAACCTCCAGAGCTCACTTTGTTTGTCTATCCATACTCAGTAAGAAATCCCATCCAATTTCATCTTTAAATACAACTTATACACTGATGAAACACAACTATGTGTCTCCAGAACTCTATATCATAGATGTCAACTTACCATTGCTGCATAGATGTCTGCTGTGTGTTTCAAATTGAGGAAGTTCAAAACTCAGCTACTAATATTTCCCCCACCCCTACTCCTAATCCTTCTTGTGGTCTTCTTATCTCAAATGATGTTCATTATCCCGTTCTTTCAGTTTCACAGGTCAAATACATCATGTAGTGCTTGACTCTTCTCTCTCTTCACAGCCTGTCATTAACCTTGTCACATATTCCTTCAAAATACCTCATAATTCAGCAATTTCTCAACAGTCTAATTACCACCCTCATCTAGATCACCATCAACCCTACCTCACTGATTGCAAGAGATGCTCATTTGACTTCCCTTTCCTCCTTTAACCCCATTTAGTATATTCTCAACAGAACAACCAGACTAATCCAGTTGTCTTAAACCTTCCCAAAGCACCTCAGCTCTCTCTGAGTAGAAGTCAAAGACTCTACCCGGCCTTGCAGATCTCTTGCCTGAGTCCCTATTCACCCCTCTTACTTGCCTTCAGCTGCATTGTCCTCTCTACTGTTCATCAGTCACGGTGGATGTGGTTGTTATCAGACATACTTGTATTTGCTTTTCCTCTCCCCCAGATCAGCAGGACCAGCTCTTGTACTGTCATCATTTTTTCATCAAAATTCATCTTCTCAGTGAGGCTGCTTCTGGCTAGCCTATCCACAGGGCACTCATACACGCAAACTCCCTTGGCCATCCTATGCTTTAGTGTTCTTCTTAACATGGGTGGCCTTCTAGGGCACCTGCATACCTCAGTCAGTTAGCATCTGATTTCAGCTCAGGTCATGCTCTCACCATTTGTGAGTTCAAGCCCATGTGGGGTTCTGTGCTGACAGCTCGGAGCCCAGAGCCTGCTTCAATTCTGTCTCCCTCTTTCTCTGCCTCTCTGCTGCTCACACTCTGTCTCTCAAAAATAAATGTTAAAAAAATTAAAGAAGAAAACCATGGCGGCCTTCTAACATACAATATATTTTAATGCTTATTCTTTTTGAATTGTCTGTCCACCACACATTACCTCCATGAAGAAAGGGTGTCCCTGTCATGTTCCCAGTTGGATCCTCCGTACTTGATCAGAACTTGAGTAGGTACGCAGTAAATAGTTGTAAAATGTAACGAAGAATTAACTGGTGAAGATTTTTATTTTCCACATAACCTTTAAGTGGATAAAACAACATTAAAGATTGATAGACTATCAGAGACACATGCCACACATCACTACAAATACTGCCAAGCCCTGAATATCTTCTATACTTTGCCCTTACACTATCTTTCCTCTGATGCATAAATACCTTCTCATCAACCTGCTCTTCTAAGTTCATTTTATGAATTTTTTAATATAAAAGCAATAATTGTGAGTAAAGGGTATTTAAAAAACAAAGAAAGTATATTAATAATTTCAGAGTCACATATACTTTTACCATCCACAAACCACCACAAGTTAAGACTTTGTTGTATTTGATTTTAGCTCCTCATTGTTGAAATCACCTTTCTTATTAAGAATATTGGGCCTTAAGCATGTTTTGGCTTTTTATCTAGACACAGTTTCTATTTCTTTGAATGTTATGACTCCCAAGCTGGATACTTGATCAACAATTATCCCCTAGTCACTCTATTTGCTTTGATTATTAAGACGCTTTTTAATGGGCAAATGTTTTCTAATTTAGTTTCTTCCCTAATTTCGTATAAGCCTATTTATTTAAATTTTAAAAATGTAAGTCTTACCTAGACTGATAATCGTCGGTGAATTACCATACCATCTTATATTCCTGCTGTTGACCTTCTCTCAGAATTAAGATTAATGCTGTTTTGGGCATCATCAATGGTGATAAATTTATATTATCTTCAAGATTTTCAACTTGGAAGGTCATTGGCCCATGACTCACATTTGTCTTACACTTTTCAGTTCTTACCTGACTGCTTTCTCCAAGTCCAGTTCATGTCGCACGACAGGAAAAAGAAATTCTAGAATTTTAGGGCAGCATGGATCTAAGAGATGATCAAACCATCTTTCTCCCCTTGAGGCACCCACTTGCTTTTCCTTCATCTTCACACTCCCCCATTTAGAAGTAAAAAAAAATCTCGCAGAGAGATTAACTGAATGGAATTGGATACAAATAATTTAAGCATCAGCTATCACTTGTTTTAAATATCTAATATTGCTTTAATAATTGTGAAATCCATCTGAATTGCCACACAATATTATGTATTCATTCACAAAAAACATATTAATTTCTGTTTTTGCCTAAAATAGCATAATTATGAAAATAATGTTCTCTTAGCTTCCCTCTGCACCTTGCATAAGCCACTGTACATTTAGATGTCAAATGGGGATTATTTTTTCCTCTGCTACCAACAGTGCCAGATACCAAGGATTGACTTTGCTGTGTTTCACGACCTGGAAGTCATGACTGAAATGTGGACTTGGTTTTGTTTTGTTTTGATGCACAGAATGGGCTGTCTCCACTTCACATGGCTGCACAGGGGGACCATGTGGAATGTGTGAAGCACCTGTTACAGCACAAGGCGCCTGTTGACGATGTCACCCTAGACTACCTGACGGCCCTCCACGTTGCTGCACACTGTGGTCACTACCGCGTAACCAAACTCCTTCTGGACAAAAGAGCCAATCCAAACGCCAGAGCTCTGGTAAACCTGGCCTAGTCCACATTCACAGAATATAGACTGAGACCAGCATACCATAGTGATTGATCAGTGGTGCACCAGCAAAGCATGGTCACAAATATGAAGTTAATTCTGCTAAATTTGTTGCCTCCCATGAGTGGCCTGCCCACCTCATGACTTCATAGTTTGCTGTTAAATAATGGTGACCAAGGAGGGATTTAGGAAAACACCAAGGTACCATTTCCACCACAAGCGAGCTGCAGATAGATAGGAAACCTCGGGAGTGATGAGCAATTTTACAAGGAAAATTGAAGCTGAAAATAGAAAATCACAAAATAAATTCTAAACACCCAACATCAAGTCAGAATAAAAGTATGGAAAAGTTGAATGTTATTTATCTCTATTTGGGGGAAAAATGGTTTATAGAGGTGAGTAGAGTTGACCATGTAAGACAAAGTAAAATGTAAGGCTGTGAAGAGTTCACTTAGAGAATTTTCTTATTGACCTGATTTCTAAACACAGTCTAATCAAAAAGTGATGCTTAGCATTTTCCTGCTTCAGGAAGCAGTTCATATAAACTATTTCAGAAATTGCGCAAGAGAAATTTACAAGGGGCTGTTCCTAGAGCAGCATATGTATTTCCCAAGGTCTAATATTGAATAAATCTTCCTTGCTTCACTTATATTCTAACAATAATCATTGGGAGTATTAGGCATGTTCTGATTTACATGTTTCCTAATTCTCAGACTAAAAGCAATCCTTTAATCCTATACATGTACATGGTTTATGCCAGTTAAATTAGTCTTCAGACAATATTTAAAATGAGAGAATACCAGGAGAATTATTAAATAATAAATCTTATGTTTATTAAAAAGTTGTTTTCCATTTGGAATCAATTTATTCCTAATTTCCCAGGAAGCAAATATACTTTTAGGGTTATATGCAATTACATGAGGATATTTATTTTCTCATAAGGAGGAAAATACTTTAATTGCACAGTGATCAGTAAGCTTATAAAATATTACAATCTCATAATTAAAAATCATTTAAGTGCTACACACACATTTGGCTATTTATACCTGGCTTACTACATAGCTCATAAATGGGAAATGACTTAAACATTGTGAAGAATAATAAGTCATTAGGTTAAGTAAGGCAATATACTTTATTGAGAATTGCTAGTATAGAAAAATACTAACTGATGATCAGTCCCCATTCGGACTAGTAAACTAACTGGCAAAATAGGTGTGACTATTCTATATGTAGGGATCATTGGTCAAATAAAATTATAATGCTTACACATATATTAAGCATGGGACTTGTTAACAAATTTTTATGTCATTGATTCTAATTCCTATACATTGCCTAGTTTGGGAAACTAAAAACTGTCTTAGAGACTTTTCCACATTCCTTTGTCTCTGAGAGATAGCTTCTTCTAGTAATTCCAGAAAGTCTCCATAATTTTCTTGAAAACATTCAAGAAGTTAATAATCATTTCTTTATAAAATGATAAAATTGAAAACTTTTTAATGTAAGAAATATAACTTTTGGATATAAAATATTATCAGTGTAATTATTTCTGCTAATACACAATAATTTAATGGGAGATATATATAACATGTGGATGTAAAAAATTGTTAGCATAAATAATGATTTCTGCTAATTTGCAACACTCCCTCCCCAAAGATGTTGACAAAGCTGAAACATTTATTAGCAGTCATGCTCTTAGGGTTTTCAAGTAAAACAGGGAAACGATGTTTGTGCTCTAAGAAATGGCCTTCCGTAAGAAGAAGACATGCTTATCTTCCATGCACCTTCAAGCCATTTTGTAATCTGACCAATCAGTATACTTTAAAACGTCTCAGAACTTATGAAGTATAATTGCCCTTCTATTTTTCCTTCTTTGGAGAGTAGCCACATGCAGTTTCCTTTGCTTTTGTTTTTTCTCTGCAACCACACAAATAGAACTCTATACAGTCTCCCCCACATATAAACAAAGTTCTGGGCCTGCAGGAGCACACACCACTTTTCTTTCTAGATTTCCAACACCTACAGCATTTGAAGAAATGGTAACATTATGTGACGATGTAACATTATTGCCTGCAATGTGCCAGCATGGAGTTGTGTGAGGATCGTTTCTGCATGTTTTCAACTAACTTGATTGTCTTTTGCACAGAATGGTTTTACTCCACTGCACATTGCCTGCAAGAAAAACCGCATCAAAGTCATGGAACTGCTGGTGAAATACGGGGCTTCAATCCAAGCTATCACAGAGGTAGAAAAATGTCTCAGCTTGTCACAAAACATTCCTTCTCTTACTCCTCCTTCCCTTCCTGTCCCCCATCTTCCGTCCTCCTCACTCAAGTGTTATTTATCTGAACAAGTCCCCAAAGCCCCACCGGTGCAGCGGAGTAAAACTGCTGTTGCTTTGTTCGCAGTCTGGCCTCACACCAATACATGTGGCTGCCTTCATGGGCCACTTGAACATTGTCCTTCTTCTGCTGCAGAACGGAGCCTCTCCAGATGTCACTAACATTGTGAGTATGGCTTGGGTCAGAATAACCACAGGGAGAAGGAGCGAGAGGAAAAGAGAGTATGGATGTGTGTAGGGATGTCCGTGTGTATGTCAACATAGGTAGAGAGCCGAGTTTTGAGAAGAGCAAGTTATTGAAATCATCACCAGACCCGCACTGAGAACAAATGTATTAGATAATAAACTGAAAACTGTAGAAGCTGTTTCAGCTTCCTGGTGCATATGGATTAAACATGCATCCTAAATCCATTTATTAAAACAAAATACATTCGGAAAGCTCCTCAGAATGTGAACGAATGACTGGTTGGAATAAAATCGTAAGGACACATTCTAGTTGCTTGAGTGCACTGTACTCCAGACGACTTTGATTGAATTGTAGGAAGTCAGTATCACAATTACTCATAGCAGATGGTCAACCAGAGATAGATCCATAGTCTGGACTTTCATTTGATATCAAATTCATCCTCTTTCAATAACCTGGACTTTTCATTTTCTAACCTTACTTTGATTTTTCATTTTGATTTGATTTTGTTTGCTAGAGTGGAGTCCTCTCTTACCTGAAATAATTATGCCACTATAACTTTTTTGTGTATCTTGAAATGAATGTTGATCTCCAGACAACTTTTATTCTGCTAGTGACGACTGGGTGTCCCAGAATTCTTCTGCCTGATCTAAATCAGGACTTAACTTGCAACTTCCATATGTTTCTTTTTCTTGGAGTCTGCCCCTTTAAACTTTGAACATTGAATGCAAAATTTCTCCGTACTCTGCACAAGAGGTAGTCAGTAGTTGAAGCTCAGCAGGGGGCCACTGAAATATTGAAATTTTTAAAGTAAGCAATCAAAATACCTCTCCCCAAATAAACATCAGGGCTTCTTATTGAGTCATATTTTTGAAAGCAATTGATTGACTACCATTAATTCAATTTTGGTATATCATTCCATTTGCACTGTGAAACAGAATGTTTTCATTTGCATTCCCTCTCACTTTCTCATTTCTCTGCATTTTTTGCACACTATTTCTGTGCTAAAGTTTCTGGTGCATGGACAAAAATCCATGTGGAATGAATTTATTTGTTTTAAATATTATTTAATACTCTCTCTTTGTATTATTCCCAATTGGAGCATAAAACCATTAAATCATTGAAATATAATCTATATTTATGTTCCCTAATTATAGCTTATTGGTCCTAAGGTAATAATATCATATGTTAATCTTTAATTATTCCACTAGGGATAAGAGTAATTTAAAACTGCCAATCTGAGTTTAATTTCTAGTCACTTCTTAGAACTTTAAAAGAAATCAACATCATCCTTTTTCTGTGCAGAGATGATGACCACCTCTCCTTTTTTAAATTGAGACCTGTGTGAACCAGTAACTTTCAAGAACAGTTCTCTATATTTTCCCACTATACTGTATTTTCCTTATTTGCATTTCAGCACCTTCAGAATCAAGGAACAATGGTGATACGGTGTTAAATTATGTTATCATATTATAAGGGTAACATATACAAGTATATTCTATGTGATCCTTTGTTGAAATCCCGTAGTGAATATTTTTGAGGACAGAATTTTATAGAATCATCAAAGAGAATCCATATGAAATGGTTGTGTGATCCTGTGGCCACTGTCAATTTGCTTTCTAACTGACCAATTCCAAGTCTTTTGATGATTATGGATTTGCTCCATATTCATATGTTCCCTCTGCAAAAAATATGCTCTATAGATTATGTGTTGATTTTCAAATAAAAATGAACAAAATATCAATCAAAACAATAAAAAAATGTATGCATCCTTTAGGCTCCTAAAGACTCCCAATTTCAATAATTGCAATATTAAACTTAACTTCTACCTACCAGTCACTATAAAGTTCGTTTTGTTTTATCGTCTCACTTGTCTCTTACATACTCTTTCCCTTCAGTCCCCTGAAAACAAATACTTGAGAGGTACCTACTAATATAAGTCTTTTAACATGTTTCCTAGTTGTATTTTGTTGTTGTTGTTGTTCATTTTTATTTTTGTATTAAATGTCCTTCAGGGAGCAGATGCCATGTAGATAGATAGAGTTACCAGATAAAATACAGGAATCCCGGTTGAATTTGAATTTCAGATAAATAACAGCTAATTGTTTTTAGCACAAGTATGTCCTGTGCAATAGTTGAGACGTATTTACCTTAAAATAATTATTCATTGTTTGTCTGGAATTCAGATTTATCTGGTCATCCTGTATTTTTATTTGTTACATCTGGCAACCCTGCATTTAGAGGAGTTTCATTTCTCTAGCAGTGGGATGCCTGGGAACTTGTGCATTCTCAGGACATGAGGATATAGCTATGGGATCCAAACTCTGTGCAGATGAAGAAACTGTGTGAATGCTGACTGCCTGCTCGCTGTGTGAGAGCTGGTCATTTCCTGACCCCAAAGTACCCCACCCTTGGAGCCTCTGTGTGTTGCCTGAAATCCTGTTGCCTTTTTGAATGTAATGCTGTCTGTTGTGCTTTGATGCTTTCCAACTGATGCAGCCAAAGTGGAAGTCAATGTAGCTGTCGGCAAAATCAGTCTTAACAACTGAGAAGAGGGGCATGAAATTCAGTACCCGCTTTGGACATGAGCATACCCATTCTCTTGCCAGTCTTGTTTTTGTCTCAGATTCATTCCAAGTGTGAGATGTACCAATAACTGGATCACGTGCAGATGTTATTGCAGAGATTCCTTGCCAGAGGGCTCACAAATGCATGTTGCACTTTAAAACCTGGGAAGCAGAACTAACAGTTGTAATACATCCATAATCCAAAGTATTCATTGACCACCATGGGAGTACAAAATTGAGCACTTTGGGGTCTGTCCAGAGTACGTTGCAAGGTATTACCAAGCTTTTGCATATAAAAATCAATGGGTTCATGGCTAAATTCACAGTTTATATTATATTTAAAATTCCACCAGTACTTGAAGTGAATTAGTTCACTAAGATAGAGAAAACAAGGGTGTTGAATAAGATGAGTACCTAGAAATTAAGAAATGGAAGTCATTAAAATAATATATGCCCTCTTTCATTTTTTATTTATACTTATGTATAAACAAGCTTGTAATATAAATATAAAAGGGTAAGGGAAATTTACAATAAAAACCAAGTACCCCATAGTCATTAAATAAGAAATGAACAAGACCATTGCTTTAAATTGGAGAGGCATGTGTGTGTATATATAAACTTTTCTTTGAATATAATGTTTAATATTTTAGATGAGGTTTTATATCTAACTCATTGATTTCAAATATATAAATATCATAAAAATAACTCATTTTAAGTATATAATAAGGTTATTGGAAATATTAAGACTAGTTTTGGAAACACTGTACATTCTGAAAACCCCTTATTGATAAAGTTTGGCTTGTAAACTCAACATATAAATCCATCACTAAGTAGGTACTCATGACATCTCTTTGACTTAACAGCTTATAAGGAAATTATTTTTGTCTTTATTTCTACTAACATTAGTAAAATTGTGGTTGTTTAATACTTAGAGCTTAACTTCATCTATTTAGAGACAGACTTTAAGTGATACAGAAAACAGGTTTGAAATTGTGGTTGTCCAAAGAGGAAAAATCTTGCCATATACCGAAAGATTGAGGACAAATATTGTTATTCTAATAATGTAATTTTATAAGACAGCAAACTCCAGACACATTTACTTTACAGAAGAAAACATGTCATCATTAGAGAAGGCTTTTAGAAGATAAGGGAATCATCAACAAAATAGAAAAAAATACAGTAGACATCCAGTTTAATGCTTTCAAAGTCAAATCATTTGAACTGAAGTTTTCATAGCTTCATAAAGAATAGGTCTCTTCATAAAGAATAAGAAATAAAATGAACTGTGAGCTATGTACCAAACTTAAGTTGTGCAAGGAATCAGAAGAAGTTATTCGCTGGAATTTGTCAGAAGTATGCAATTACCACAACCAACTTTAAGATCAATTACATTTCCTTGGAGTGGTTTACTTTACATAATTCAAATCAGCTTTATTTTCTAGAATAGTTGTGGGGACTAGAAGTAATCCCTTCTATTCCAGTATGTTTTTTTATAACTGTAAAATTGTTTGGAAGAATGAACCCCTGCTTTCTTCAGAATGACATGGGGTTTTTAAATACGTTGATTAAAACATAAAAAAAAAAATTCTCTCTCACAGGCAGTACTTAACAAAGTTTTCAATTACAAAAGTCCTTTCATCTAACCATCATCCTTCATGCTACAACTTAAGCTATCATTTCCTGATAAGTGTGCCCTATCTTGATGTGGCAGGAAGACACTTGAGGAATCACCTGATGCCAGGTGCTACCCACCTCAACAGATGATGCTGTTAACAGTTGCTTTACTCATCTCTTGGTAGTTCTCTCAAATAACTGTCTATAATTAAACATGCTCATTAATAATAGGGGATATCCTGGGCAAATCACATTTCCTATGTAAATAGTCATTGTCTAGCCTCACAGCAAGAAGACAAATCGAATGTAAAAGAGTTTATTTTGGAAGTAAGTTTTGAATTCTGAAAAGGAATGACATGTATTGTACAAATGATGTGATTTTTTTGCACTATATTGACTTGATCTTCAACATCGAGAGTTTCTACTTAAAATGGGATCAAGTTGTAATCACATAGTCAAGTGTGACAATGGCAGATTTGGGTTTGAAGGATAAAAGATTACTCCATATCACCTAAAATCATTTTTTAAAAATGTGTATTCATTTATTTTTGAGAGAGAGAGAAAGAAAACAAAAGAGGGGCAGAGAGAGCATGAGAGAGAGAGGAGAATCCCAAGCAGGCTCTGCACAGTCAGCACAGAGCCTGATGCAGGGCTGGATCACAAACCATGAAATCATGACCTGAGCTGAAATGAAGAGAGACGTTTAACAGATTGAGCCACCCAGGTGCCCCTCACCTAAAGCGATTTAAGTTATTCCAGATTAACTATGAAGTTAAACCTCAGGTTATACTGGATTTGGGGGTAAGTTTACTTGTTTGTCATGGACTGAGAAAACAACAACAAAAACATTTGTTTTATCCTTATGAAGATGGAGAAGATACAAAACTGTATTTTTCCAGACCAAATAATTATGAAAGAATTATACCTTTTCATAGATTTTCTAAACCTTTGGATTGGTTGCTGAATTTCACAAAAAGGCATGTTTTATCCTTGACCAAACGAAGCAGGGAATTTACTTATGACTCAATGATCTTTGTTTCCTGGCAGCGTGGGGAGACTGCTTTGCACATGGCAGCCCGGGCGGGGCAAGTGGAAGTGGTCCGATGCCTCCTGAGAAATGGTGCCCTTGTTGATGCCAGAGCCAGGGTACGTGCTGGTGCAGGAGGTCCCCTCCTACTGTGCGCATGCGTTTCATCTTTATGACGGAATGCTACTCTTCAGTTCCTTGATTTAGAAATGCCATGGACTGTAAATGAAAGTACTAATTCAATAGTAGTGTTACAGGCAAAAAAAGAAAGTGGTATGATATATACACCATGGAAAATGCACCCCAATTTTGGAAACATTAACATTTGAAAAAAATGTATAATTTAGTAACTAAGAAATATGGCATTGACTAGCCTAATAACTTTTTAACCTACAGAAACATGTTTATATATATCTTTCTTTTCATGAATTAAAAAAATTACCATATTATAGAGATAGTATGCATATTAAAATGTATTTCTTGCCATAAAGCCAATCAGATTTCCACAGACATTCCTTACTAGTTACTTAAAAGCAAATTATACTCAAAGTTTTAATGTTGTGCCTTTATCTGTATTATTTTCCTCCTTTCTATAATGAATTCTACTTTTATTCTTACTCTGACTATACATATTTAGGCAGTCTGTGCTTCTGCAATTCTAAAGTAGAAGAATTAGGGCACTGGAGGTTACTTGATCAGATTCTCTTGTTTCTAATTGCTTCACATCTCTTCACAGCTTGATTTTTCTTTCCTTCTTTCTTTTATTTTTTTTTTAAATTCACTTCCCAGTTGCTTTTTTCACCTTCTTCCTCTACACTTAATATGCTAGTAATTTTTATCAATATACTATATCTTCAATTTCCTTTTTCACGTCTTTCCTTTAATTTTTGCACTAGTATCTTTGGGATTCTCATAAAGTACTTGAACCCTTTCTCTCCTTCGATATTTGAAGTGCCTATGCCAGAACTCACGTCAGCTTGACTTAAACCATTGTGATTCCCTTGTGAAAAATTCCCTTTTTAGGTGTATTAGGATGAAAGCACCTGACTGCAGTCCTTACACATTGTTATTTCAGGCAAGTCTTTGCACTTCTAGGTCATTAAAATATAAAGGTTGGACATAGAAACTTTGATACTCCTTTGCAGACTTCTTTTACATGTTCTGACTCTATGAATTTAATATCATTTTTTCCACAGACCTTTGCGAAAAATCCAGTGAAACATCGGTAGCCTTGACATTACTCTTGTCCTTTTAGATTTTATCTGCCTTTTTATCCATTGTCTAAACAATGTAATTTATGTTCTTTGGTAATCATCACTGGTATTTTATGTTCTTACATGTTTAGACCTTTTTTTAATCCAAACTGTATCCTGCCTTAGCATTTTTCTTGATTGCTCCTACCCCCAAGACAATTTTTTTAATGTTCATTTATTTTGGAGAGAGAGAGTGAACACATGTGCCTAAGGGTGGGAAAAGGGCAGAGAGAGCCGGGAACAGAGGATCTGAAGCTGCCTCTGCACTGACAGCAGAGAGCCCACTGTGGGGCTTGAACTCATGAACTGTGAGATCATCACCTGAACCTTAGTTGGATGCTTAAATGACTGAGCCACCCAGGCACCAAGACTATTTTTTATGTTTATTTATTTATTTTGAGAGAGAGAGAGAGAGAGAGAGAGAGAGAGAGAGAGAGAGAGAGAGAACATGCACATGCAGGTGGAAGAGAGGCAGAGAGACAGGAAGAGAGAGAATCCTAAGCAGGCTCTGCATTGTCAGCGCAGAGCCCTACATGGGGCTCAAGCTCACAAACTGTGAGATCATGACCTGAGCTGAGATCAAGAGTCAGATACTTAACCAACTGAGCCATCCAGGAGCCCCTTTTTTCTTTCTTTTTCCTTTTCTTTTTTTTTCTTTTCTTTTCTTTTTTTTTCTTTTCTTTTCTTTTCTTTTCTTTTCTTTCCTTTTCTTTTCTTTTCTTTTTCTTTTCTCTTTTCTTTTCTATGCTTTTCTCTTCTTTTCTTTCTTTCTTTCCTTATCCCAAGACTATTTTTTAAGAGCAGTTTTAGGTTCACAGCAAATTGAGGGGAAGTTACGGAGATGCCCATGATACTCCTTGATCCCATGCAGACATAGGCCTCCCTGTTACTAGCTTTCCCTATCAAAGCGGTGCATGTGTTGGAATTAAAGAACACACATCCATCCACACCTCATAATCCCCCAAAGTGAATAGTTTACATTAGGGTTTACTGTTAGTGTTTCATTCTGTAGGTTTGGACAAATGTATAATATAACATGTATCCATCCTTATCATACAGAGAAGTTTTACTGCCCTAAAAATCTGCAGTGCTCTTCCTATTCTCATTTCCTTTTGGGATTACTTGGCATTTAGCTATTAAATATATATATATATAATGCACTTTGAGCATCATGAACTTCAGTATTTTTACCAGAAATAGTGGTAATATTTTTGATAATAATTTAATTTTTTACTTTTACTCTAAGCTGTCAGCACAGAGCCTGCCACGGGGGCTTGAACTTGTGAACCACAAGATCAGGACCTGAGCCAAAGTTGGACGCTCAACTGACTGAGCCACCCAGGCACCCCTAATTTGTTCTATTTTTAATGGGATTGTGGTTATTTTTATATACCTTTGCCAATTTTTTATGTTATCCATTTAACCTGTTATTATTATCACCTTCTGCTTTTTGGGGTACCATCTGAAACCCCTTCCCAAAAACCACTGGCGACAGACTCTTTACTCTGAAATATTATTACATTTATGTATTGGTTTACTTTTACACACAAATTCCATCAATTCTATTGTTTACTTCTCTTTTGCAATTACATTTAGTGCCATGGTCTACGTATATAAACATCTTTAATTTTTTTATTCCTCCTTATTTAAATATCACATTTTATGACCCTCTGCTTTTTCAGCTCTACCAGCTACCCTAGGATGCAAGGGACATTCCTTTCCTATAGCATCTTTCTGTGGTGGAGAGGAGAAACTACCAGAGCCTTTTTTAGAGGGGTGCTCATGAATGGTCATTATGGACGACACCACCCGGGGATCTTGTGGAAACTCAGATTGAACTCAGTAGGGCTGCAGTGAGGCCCCAGATCTGCATTTGTAACAAACGCTAGTGATGCCCCTGTTCCTGATCCTAGGTTGTGCTGAACAGCCAGAAGCTATGGTTTCCCTTTTCACATGTTCTATTTTAAGTTGTATTTTCACCATGAGTTTCTATTTTTATTTAGCCCTTTAGGTTTTTCTGGAAATCTTTGACTTGGTTAACATTTGTACAGTAGTTTATGCCTCATAAAGCATTTTAACACAAATTATCTTATTCAACAGACAGAGCAACGCTGCGTGGTAGGGTGGCTTAGGGTTCTAAAATTCAAAATGTTGCTGTCTTGCCTGAGGTCGTGGAATTAGAAAGGGCAAGAAAAGGGTTCTTCCTTGGTTCTGTGTCTTTCTCCTAGCTTTCCTCTGCTGACATCATTGTCTCCGTTTCAGATGTAAAGAAAGCCCTTACTTCTGTCATCTAAAGATACAGCAGGATTCTAATTAGCCACATTTCCCACCTGAGCCATTCACTAGGCCAGGTTATTTTGTCAAGCCTGGGCTCCCGGTGAGGTGAGCTAAGATGACTGGCAGCCCCTTCAGAGCCAATGTAGGGTGGGCTGTCCTCTTCCCCCAAAAGAGGGAGGGAGGGCTCTTCCCAGAAGAAGAGTATAGGGGGCATTGAACACAAAAATGAACATCTATCTGTTCTGTTTTACCTGCTGGCTTCCCAGAAAGCATACACACATGCACGCACTTCTGAAAACTTTCTCTGTTAACCTAATACATTGCTCTAGAATTTCACTCCCTCCCGAAGGGGAGAGGGTCAGCAATTATACTCAGGTACTACACTGAACTCCAAGGGCAAGTTCTTTGGATAGTCTGTATTCTTCCTAATCATGGCACAACTCCTCATATACAATGAAAGAAAAATAATTTACTCACAACAGTATCTCTCATTCAAAAAGTGTAAGCAGCATACTCTGTTTAACAGCCAAGAACATACGGCATATTTTGCAGGACAGACTAGAGAGCATGGACTACAGTGTCATAAGTTCACTGGTCAGTCCATTTGTCTATTTTCTCTGCTATATTTCAAAAAACAGTTATATCTTCTAAAGTGTTGTCAGTCTCCTTTCCTATTGAGAGTCACCTCATTCTGTTAGTTTCCTCAGTGGCCAAAATAACTGTGTCTATTTCTGTAGAATGTATAGGCGAGTGAATATCTTTTGAATCCAATGCCTGAGTTCAAGTCCTGTTTTAATAGCTGGTGACCTTGAACAGTCCTGGAGAACTACTTTAATTCCTCTTAATCTCTGTTTTCAAGAAAATGACCTAATATTACATTTTATGGCTTCCTTTTGGGTCTTTTGTAAGAATAGGATCAAGTAAGCACCATACCTGAAGCAAGTTTACAAATTGCAATTAAAAAAAAATTCCAAGTCTCTTACTAAAATACGTGTATTATTGTTATTTATTATTTGCTTCTTACCACCCTGAAATTCATACAATGCTATTTCCTCTCCTCTTGAATACTCTTTCTTACACTTTAAGACACTGCATTTATTTGAACAGCTCTTCCCCCACTCTATTATATCTTTTTTCCATTCATTCTTAGCTCAGGAACTGACCCAGCTTTCCTGCCTCACTCCGATTATGACATGCCTTTGAACAGATTGTAAAGACATACCTTTTTTCATCACTAAGATTATACTCAATTTTCTTTTTCTGAGAAGAGTGTTTGCCTTGGTTCTCTTAACACTGAAATGAAAGCATTTTCCTGACTACACATTAAAGTCAGGTGATTTCTTGAGCCTCCTCCAACATGTCCTCCCTATTCCTTGTACCAACTATGTCTTCTCTGTGTTTCTAAATTAAAAACACTCAACAAATAGTTAACCCCATTTGCTTCTTGCCAGAGTTCCATGTCTCCTTTGAAGTCATAGATGCAAGTCCCAGAACTAAATGTGGTGTTTCTTGGCACAACATTTTAAAAAATCAGATTATGATATCTTCTTTATCTGCAGTCCCTTTTTGAAAAAAATGACCAGCATTTGTATCCTTGCTTGTTTGAGTAGAGTAAGAACAGTTTTCCCAGGATTCTTTGTTCTTTTTCTCTTGACACAGTTCCCAGAATAAATACTGTCTCTTAGTGAAAGCTTTTGGATGAGATTCTAGGTCTTAGGACTTCTGGATGAGATTTCTTTCTTACTCAGAACCACGAGTTGGTTTATATTTAAGCATTAGTGAGGGATGAAGCCTTAATGAGTTGAGAAACTTGTTGGTGTGTCCCAGAAACAATGACCAAGTTCATGAAAATACATACTTCTAAAAAAGTCTAAGGAAGATTTTGGTCACCTCCATAATAAAACATATAATAAGTCATGGTCAGAGTAGTAATAAGATCCTTTTGGCTAGGGGCTCCTAGAAATTCCAAGAAGGCATCAGGAAACATCTGAGTGAAATATGTTATCAATGTAGTTTGGCTTGTTCTGGAACTAATTTTTTACTTGACTTGAGTTGTAGGAGGAACAGACGCCTTTGCACATTGCCTCTCGCCTTGGTAAGACAGAAATTGTCCAGCTGCTTCTACAACATATGGCTCATCCAGATGCAGCCACAACAAATGGGTACACGCCACTGCACATCTCTGCTAGGGAAGGCCAGGTAGATGTGGCATCAGTCCTCTTGGAAGCGGGAGCAGCCCACTCCTTAGCTACCAAGGTAAGGGGATGGCTCCATGACATCGTGGACCAGGAGGGATCCGAGTCCGGATTCCTCTGTTCTAATGTATAGAGTATCAAGAAAGGTAGATCTTCTTTAGGCCTCTGACTTCTTCCTATTTAAGTATTTTGATTCAGTTTCTAAATCATCAAAGGGAATTGTGAAATTCCATTCAATATCTTCAATAAAGAGTACTGGATTCCATTTTTCTAATTAGTATTGTTTCTAGTACAGGTATCTAGTGCTTTAACTGAGATTGTTTCCACAGAGCAGGGACTACTTTGTCTTCTCTTTCCATCATAAAATGTATAATGTAGACTCAAGAGAAAAAAATATAAGATTCTCAAATACATTGAACTAGTATGACTAAGGAAGAAAAGAAAATCACATTAAATTGGCACTACTAGCTTTGCTAAGAGTTTTAGTACTATCTAGAAGTTTACCTTACTTGAGCTTGCTTTTTTCAACTGTGGTATCAGCCAGCTATTATCTCCATTCTGCTCTCTAATATTTATAAGCTATACTCTTGCCTGGGTATTTACAGTGTCTAAATAAAGCTATGCTAGAGAATCACTTTATTAGATGTCTGTACCAGCCTGAATTTGACTTATGTTCAAAGTTTCATGCTGGGGCAGAGTAATTTTTTTCCCACTTGATACATCCTATTTGAAATTCACTATGTGGATGTGACTTAGACTAAACCATGAACACACTCAGCTAATCAGAGCAAAAGAAATTGGACGAGTACAGAGGAGTAGGAAAATGAGACAAGTTTAAAGCCTACCACAAGTGTGCTGTTCATGAGGCAAAATCATTCCCATAGGTACAACAGTGATTCATATTATTTAAAGACATTTTCAATGTGCTCATAATAAATAGACATAAGTACTACATCTGAGGGAGAAGTAAGGACTAGAGTAGTATTGTGGCATCTGTTGTGCGAGAAGATGGAGCAACCCACTAGCTGTTATGACTTAGTCTGGTTGCCTGTGGCTATAAAACATGTTTTCAGTGTAAGAAATTGATAACTATTCAAATGCTGAAATCTGAAGCGTTGAAAGGATGTTTTTAGAAAAACCCAAACCCAGAAACTAAGCAACAAACTAATAATAGCAGCAACAACAACCCGAGACTGAGTGACTGTCTCATCAGATGAAGGTGACAAATAAATTCAGATATGTAAAATATAGAAATAGAGAATAAAACATGGTGCCTTCCAACGTTTTTTAGGATTTAAAAAATATTTCTAAAGCAATAGTAAAGTGCAGCAGTCAAATGGAAGGGACTATTAAACTGAACAGCTCAACAGTGGAACTCACTGGGGTTCTGATGAATAGTTGACTCATCATCATTAAAGCTGTTTGAGTGTTTATAAATATCAGAGGGTAAATGAAATCCTGATGAGATTAACATAGGGGAAGAAGGAAGACGTGTGACTCAAGATGCTTTCCAACCTCTATTTTGTGATTCTACAGTAAAGATTCTATGTAGTTTTGTCTAATAATAGGTTCCAAATTTATAAAGGGGCTGGGTCACTCTTCTAGCAGGACTTTAAGGATAAGGCATTTATTTTTCTTCCTTACCACGTTTTTCTCAAAGAATTCTGCTTCATCCTGATTGTCACTCCAACCATTGTGTGCATTGAGCAGAGGGAGAACGTGAACTATATATGTTCGCTTAAATGCACCAGTGCAAGGAGGAGGAAATACCTCCTATGTTTGTCCCACATTTGGAGAAAGTCAAAGATTCACTCTCCTCCAAGGACTTATCAGTACCAAACTTTCAAAAATAAAAAATAAAAAGATAAACAGCATCTTAAAAATAATTTGTGTGGTGACACTGTGAATGGGCAATATTGTTTCTGGGGACATAACTCTGTATTGTGATGAAGCCTCAAAGTGTCCCAGGGATAAGCTATACCTTAGGCACATTTGCTTTGTGTGTTGTAAGGGCCCTGGTCAGCCGTAGAATTCTCCCGCTCCACTGCGGTGCCAGCAGAGCATGTGGTTAGACTGTCTGGCCAAGAGGATGGATTTGAGATCATGGTGCAGGAACTGTGCCATCCTTGAGATCTGAGTCCAGCAACTTGGCTGTTTTCGTAACACACTGCTAATTACAGAGAATGGCATTAGTTAGGCACATAAGACATTAAATCTGTACATATAAACATGGGTAAGAAGCATTCTTTAAAAAAAAAGCTTTACACTGTGGTGGGTTTAAAAGTCTGATGTTAATCAGCTCAACATTGTGCCAGAGGTAGAGGCATGTTTTACAAAAGGAATTGGTCTTTTGGTCTTTTATACAGTGCAGGTCTTCTGGGAAAGGGGATAACAGGATGGGAGGTGCTTTTTAGTAGTGAGCATTTTTTCCTCTGTCAACCGTTTATCCTGCTATTTCTGCAGAAAATACAAATCAACTGAATCACAATAATAATTATTTTTTTTACTGTGGCTGCTGAAAGATCCTAAAATTTAAATGAAGAAATTGGAATTCAGGTATTATAAAAAGGATAGGAATAAAGAGAAGGACTGGAGAGAAGGCAGCCGTTGTCTCGGCCCTATGAATTTTAGAGATAAGAAAAAGACAAGCTCCGCCCCCATCCTGCCCAATTCACTGATCAGACACCGGTAGGGACACCGGTAGCTTTTATAAATCCCAAACATATAAAGTCAAATTTCGGTTGTGGGCCCTCAAAATACATTTGTTTTGTTCAGTCTATCAAGCGAAACTCTTGTGTGTTAAATCTCCTTCCTTTTTTTAGTCCTTGTTTATGGCTCACAGATTTAATGCTTCTCATATTTCTCCCAAATAGACCCAATATAGTTTGCTTAATATGTTAACAAGTAAAAAACAATTTGTGAGGAGTCACAAAAACAAATACTACATTTTACTTGTGTTCTTCACCTTTCCAGAAGGGGTTCACTCCCCTGCATGTAGCAGCCAAGTATGGAAGCCTGGATGTGGCAAAACTTCTCTTGCAACGCCGTGCTGCCGCAGACTCTGCAGGGAAGGTAAAGGTTTTTACTAATATGTGACAGTATTTTAACTCAGTCAAGTTGGAAGTTTTGGAGGTCTGTACTTCAGAATATTTTTCTCGCTCTCCTGAAAGGAACATGAAAGCAACTGATGAAACTATGCCAAATAGACATAACAGATATCTGTCCGTGACCTGTCCACATACACACCAATTTAGAAAGCATTTAAAGCTGTCCCTCAAATGTATGTTCTTGTCACAACAGGGCCCAAGGTCTCTAAATTTAGAAGAGTCCTTGGAATGTTAACTTAGTAATTCTTGCATAGCATTTTATACTTCTTTTTATGGTGGATATCATGATAACCTGTGCTAATTTAAGTTCAACCAACCGTTTTCAGTTTCAGTTACCTTTCTAATATGAAAACCATTAGGCATTTATTTGATTTTTTATTGACCGTATTAATTAATTAACATGGACTTAATCTTCATAAGTATCCATGCACTTTGGTAGCTTCAGGGCAGCTAACGCTAATTTATTAATGCTGAATTTAAACACGCCCCTTACAGAATGGCCTTACCCCGCTCCATGTTGCTGCTCATTATGACAACCAGAAGGTGGCGCTGCTGTTACTGGAGAAGGGTGCTTCCCCTCATGCCACTGCCAAGGTGAGGACGCAGAAAAGGGTGACAGATACCGGATACAACTATAATCTGACTGCCCATGGGAACTGTTTCTTGTTTTATTTTAATTCCACTATGGTTAATGTACAGTTTTATATTAGTTTCGGGTGGGCAGTATAGTGACTCAACAATTCCATACCTTACCCAATGCTCATCATAATAAATGCACTCCTTAATCCCCATCACTTATTTGACTTGTCCCCTCACCTACCTCCCCTCTGGTGACCATAAATTTTGTTTTCTATAGTTACAGTTTTCTATAGTTCTGTTTCTTGGTTTGTCTCTCCCTCTCTCTCTCTCTCTCCCTTTTTTCTTTGGTTGTTTGTTTTATTTCTTAAATCCACACATGAGTGAAATCATATGGTATTTCTCTTTGACTGATTTCGTTTAGGATAATACTCTCTAGCTCCATCCATGTTGTTGCAGGGAATTGTTTTTTAACCACATTAGGTATAGTATAACTGCAAGTAGTCCTAGTGATAGTAGCTTTCAATATTGACTTTTTAAAAAAATTTCTACCAGTTGCTTTCACAAAGTCATTTTAAGATGTTTTAAGAGCCAGTATAGATTAAGGGGATGTGCCGACGAACCAGTAGAGATGACCCTTCTTGCCAACACTCAGTGTTTCAGAGATTGAAGTTTTGAATTCTGAGAAATGTAACCTAATGAAGGCAGATAGGTTTTTCCTTTTCCCATATAAACAGAATGTTATCCTATAATATAATCTTTGAATTGTTCATTCCTTTAGACTTCCATTTTTTCATTGTGGAATATGTAAGACTCTTAGTTTCTTTTTCTTTAAATATTTCAGCCATATTAACTGTAACATACATCCTTTTAAGTTCCTAGGCTAGGAGTTTCTTTCGGAGTGCATGTAGCACCAAACTAAGACTTGTACTATGGGTAGGACATCTCTTGCCATTTGAGTTGTCCCTTAACTACACTGAAACTACACATGAATGTCATAGAATACATAAAGTAATCATTGCATCTTTCATTAATTCATTCAGCAAACATGTATTAAGAACATACCAGGATTTCTTTAAACAGCAAAAGTATTTAATTGTGTTGGAAAAATAGTCACGTGATGTTAGATGACATTATAAAACAGCACAACCACTATTTATTTGCCAAACACTGTGCCTACCACTTTATATATAATATCTCATTTAAATTCATAATCATATGAGATTGGTATCATAATAATTTCTATTTTAAAGAGAAGGAAGTGAGATTTGAATAGCTGAATTTGTTTGTTCAAAGTCACATGACTAAAAAGTGATAGAGCTAAGATTTGGCCTCAAGCAATTTGACTTTAGAACCAGCACTTTTTTTTAAGTTAATTAATTAATTAATTTTTTCGGTAATCTCTGCACCCATCATGGGCCCCAAACTCACAACCCCAAGCTCAAGAGTCGCATGCTCTTTCACTGAGCCAGCCAGGTGCCCCTAGAACCAGTACTCTCTTTTTAAATGTTTATTATTATTTTTGAGAGAGAGAGAATGTACAAACACAAGTATGCATACAAATAGGGGAGGGGCAGAGAGAGAGGAGACAGAGGATCCCAAGTAAGCTCCACACCATCAGTGCAGAAACTAACTGGAGATCATGATCTGAGCTGATATCAAGAGTCGGATGCCCAATGGACTAAGGCACGCACGTGCCCCTAGAACCAGCAATTTAACCCAAAGCAATAGAGCGAGCATTATTCTACTTCTATTACACAAATATGTACATAGGTTCTCACATGTCTGTTTAAATTACATATTTATACATTTGAAATAAAATGGGATACATTATGTAAAAGTATATTCTGTACAATAACATATTTTATATATAAGTATGTTACATATGATATTATAAATATACATAAATTTGTACACATAACTACATATATGTCTACACATCTGCATTTATACATATATATGCATATTTTATTGGTACAAATATACACTAATAATAAAATACTTAAACTATCAAAATAGGACAAATATTTATAATTATGCTTATCATTCTCATTCCTTGATACCCTTTTCTCAGTAATCTCATCAATTCTGTATTTATTTGAAGTCTTTCTTCCTACTAATTATAAGCTACTTGAGGACAGTAATTATGTCATTAATTTACATATCCCTGAATTATCTCATACAGTATTATGTGGGTTCTCAATACATGTAAATGAAAGAATGAAGACTAGGAAACTATTTCAATGGAATAAAAAATATCTGCTCACTTAACATGTCAGTATTTTTTTTTTCATTAACTTCCCAGGCTACCCATTCTCAACATAGACATGAAAGATTTCATCAATATCCAACAATATTACTTGAACTCTTTCTATGTAAAAAGAAAGGATTGTAGTAAAACATTGTTCTCCTCCCACAAGAGACTTGGGAGAGAAAATCTAAATTATGAAATAATCTTTATGGCTTTGCCAAAGAGACACAGTCCTGATTTCTAGCCTCTAGGTGTATGGTCCTTACTCTTAGGCACAGACATGGAGTCCAGAAGACCAGGTAGAGCAATCCTCTGCTGTGGAGTTCACAGTAGGGTGTCCAGGCGGCTCCTCTGGTGTCTTCCGTTCATACACCCCAGCCTGTCCATGAGCATGAGTCCTCTGGGGCCACTCCAAGAGGCTTCCCAGTGGTTGGACCCCCATCTCCACTTTTTTTTTCCCAAAAAATTTTAATGGTTATTTATTTTTGAGAGAGAGAGAGACAAAGCATGAGCAGGGGAGGAACACAGAGAAGAGAGAGAGACACGCATAGACTCTGAAGCAGGCTCCAGGTTCTGAGCCATCAGCACAGAGCCCGACATGGGGCTCAAACCCACAAACTACGAGATCATGACCGGAGTGGAAGTTGGATGCTTAGCTGACTGAGCCTCCCAGGAGCCCCTCCCATCTCCACTTTTGACTGTCTATTCGCTGCAACCACCCATCTCAGCAATAGACACAATTCCTTGGGCCTTAGAATCTGTTTGCTTCTTTCTACCAGAGCTCAGAGCTTTTCTTAATTATTGGATTTGTTTTTCAGTTATTTGATTCCAAAACATTTCACTGTACATGGAGTATGAAGGTTCTTCAGATTTTTTACGTCAAGTATCTACTGGACAGTTGGATATCTTATATTGTCAAAATTGACACTTTCTTTGATGATCTCTTATGTTGTTTTGATAAAACCTCCTATTCTCCTCCACATAAGTCTCTGACTTCCTAACCTTGGTAGATTTACTCTGATGATTCACCCAACTTTGGTAGAGCCTATGTGTAGGGATGGGGGATGTTTGGATTGAAGAAAACACACTGTAGTGCAAAAAAATATATACTAAACTTATATGGTCCATAAAAATTTATGTATCCTTTAATAGAGCTCATGGTTCCAAGTGCAATGTTCTAGAACACCTGAAGCATCTGGGACCTATGATAATATCATGAAAAGGATTCTAAGGAGAGTTGCCAGATTTCCTCAGCAGTTTAAGGGGTAATATCCTTTATCTGAACTGAAAAAGGCTTACTTTTACTTGGAGAAATGGGAGCATGTAAGACATTGAGGAACAAGATTTGATGATGGCATATTGAGACCTTTAAATTCTGAAAACTACTTTTCATTTTTTGGTTACCTTTCCAGATAGACTTTAGGAAATAACATCACCTAAACTTACCTCTTATTATAGACTCACAAGAAGCAACTGATCACTATGCTGCCTTTACAGACTTCATTATATCACAGTTAGTGTCAAAGCTACCATTCTTAGTTTCTATTACGTATTTTTCATGGAAAATTCTATGAGAAAAAGAAAATTCTACCTTTGAAAAAGAAAAGGAAAGGAAACAGTATAGGTTCCATACTTACATTTGCTCCATGGGTCTGTTCGTTGTTTCTTTCAACTAACTATAGGGTTTAAAGTTTAACTCTTGTAAGCAAAGTATGAATTTTTCTGGTGCTCTCTACAAACTCCCACATAAAACTAGTAGCCTCATATTTCTATTTTTGAGCTCACAGGTTACAGAAACAATGGAAGATCTAGGATTTTACCTGGCCACAAGATTAATATAAACTAATTTTTAAAAAATATCTTTTCCACTAGAATGCAACCCCTTAAAGACAGGGATTGTGTCTTGCCCACCTTTATATATCCACACACTGCCTGACATATGCTAGCTACTTACTAAATAGATATTGAATAAGTAAAAAGTACAATCTAGCCAGAAGCATACTAGCAGGAGTGTTATAACAAGACCATATAAAATCCCATTTTATTCTGTACTATTAAAACCGTATTTGAAGTATAGCATTCAGTTCCAGGTAGCACAGTTCAAGAGCAGTATTGACAAACTAGAATCAGTCCAGAACAGGTCCTCCTTAATGGAGAGCTCTAGAGATGGGGCTTCTGTCAGGAATAGCTGAAGGACGGGGGAAGTTTAACTTGGAAAAGAAGACTAAAGGGAGACATGAAAACATTCTCCAGGTATTTAAAGGACAGTCCTAGGGAAGAGGAACCTGGCTTATTTTATGTTGCTCTGCAGGAGACAATCTGTATTATAAGAAAAAGATGTTAAGCTTTGGTGTTTTTGTATCTATCCCTGTCTTACAGTAGAATGGGTGCCTTGTGATGTTGGTTGTAAAGATATGGGTGCATGTTGTTGGATGAGGACTTTAATGGGTAAGAATCTAGATTTACTGTAAACTCACTTTTTAATTTTTCTAATGATTAGAGATTCTTATTTCATTCAAAGATATATATTAAGGCAAGTGTTAAACTTACAATGTGTATATGTTTTGTTTGTGTTTGTGTTTGTTTGTTTTTTAATAGAATGGCTATACTCCTTTACATATTGCTGCCAAGAAGAATCAAATGCAGATAGCTTCCACACTCCTGAACTATGGAGCAGAGACTAACATTGTAACAAAGCAAGGAGTAACCCCACTCCATCTGGCCTCACAGGAGGGGCACACGGATATGGTCACCTTGCTTCTGGATAAGGGAGCCAATATTCACATGTCAACCAAGGTATTCCATTTTTTGCCTCTTGTTTTAGCCAAGAATCTCTCAGGTGAATGTAAACAGAAACCAAGGATAACGTGGAATAAAAAATGGGGGTTGTATGAAAAGGAAATAGAGATATCCAATAGAATTCAAGGATAATAACAGTCAAGCCTTATAAGAATTAGAAAACCACAAGGAAGCAAGCAGCAGACTCTGCCTGTATGGCTACATTTCTGAATCTTGTCAGTTTCATTTACTTCTCTCTGCAGATCTACTTTCTCTGCTTCTCTGTGTCTGTGACTGAAGTGACGACCCTATAGCTCCTAAGAGTTAACATCACTGCAGTTTAAGCAGTCAATCCAGATTGCCATAGTACCCACTGGTCCTAATCTGAAATTTCAGAAAGGGTGAGGGAGAGTTACAGAGAGAAGTGACAGTTCATCTGGGATCTGGCCCAAACAACTGCTTCTAAGCTGTTAGTCCATGGCCACTACCCAAGCCATTTTCTTTTTTTTTTTTTTAAATAGTTTATTGTCAAATTGGTTTCCATACAACACCCAGTGCTCTTCCCCATAAGTGCCCTCCACCGTCACCACCACCTCTTCCCCTCCCCTTCAACCCTCAGTTCATTTTCAGCATTCAATAGTCTCTCAAGTTTTGCATCCCTCTCTCTCCCCAACTCTCTTTCCCTCTTCCCCTCTGCATGGTCCTCCATTAGGTTTCTCCTGTTTTCCCATTAGACCTATGAGTGCAAACATATGGTTTCTGTCCTTCTCTGCCTGACTTATTTCGCTTAGCATGACCCCTCGAGGTCCATCCACTTTCCTACAAATGGCCATATTTCATTCTTTCTCATTGCCATGTAATACTCCATTGTGTATATATACCACATCTTCTTGATCCACTCATTGGATAATGGACATTTAGGCTTTTCCCATGTTTTGGCTATTGTTGACATTGCTGCTATGAATATTGGAGTGCATGTGCTCCTATGCATCAGCATT